>NC_092710.1:356174799-356251925 GCF_047496885.1 Scyliorhinus torazame | reverse complement strand
CTGTTTTATTTTTTTATATATAAGGCGGGAACCGGAAGTTCGACCCGCGGACTTCTGGGAAGGCCCCCCCCCCCTCACCCAATAAATTCTGGTGGAGAGGAAACCCGAGACACTACACGTGTAGTGTCTCCCATCCGCCCTCCTCCTCTAACCTAATAATAAAACCCATTGGTCTGAGGTAAGTACCATATTTTATTATTAACACTAAGAAGGTAAGTGATTTTACTCATTTTTACTTTTGTACCTTTTTCAGATTGTGTGTGTGTCGGGGGGGAAACTGAAGTGACATCACAGAAAAGCTGTGACCTGAGTGGCTGGTTGGGATTCTACACTAAATTTTAAAAAAAATTTTGAGCATTGGTAACTAATTAAACATAATTACTTAATTATAATTCAGAGGGATATCTAAGCCAGAGATCGGAGAGTACTATATTTAGCTTTCGCATTTCTATTAGAAATTTAGTGCTAGGAAAACAGATAGTTAACAGTAACTCTGAAATTAAAAAAAAATTAAAAAAATTTAATTTCAATTTTAATTAATTGACGCAATGTCAGTTAGAGGGGTGCTGTGCTCTGACTGTGAGATGTGGCAGGTCCAGGAGGCTTCCAGCGTCCCGGATGGCTTCATCTGCAGAAAGTGCACCCAACTGGAGCTCCTCACAGACCGCATGGTTTGGTTGGAGCAGCAATTGGATGCACTTTGGAGCATGCAGGTGGCGGAAAGCGTCATAGATCGCAGTTATGTAAATGTGGTCACACCCAAGGTGCAGGCAGAGAAATGGGTGACCACCAGAAAGGGCAGGCAGTCAGTGCAGGAATCCCCTGTGGTTGTCCCCCTCTCGAACAGATATTACCCCTTTGGATACTGTCGGGGGGGGGGATAGCCTATCAGGGGAAAACAGCAGCAACCAGAGCAGTGGCACCACGGCTGCTCTGATGTTCAGAAGGGAGGGTCAAAGCGCAAAAGAGTAATAGTAATAGGGGACTCTATAGTCAGGGGCACAGATAGGCGCTTCTGTGGACGTGAAAGAGACTCCAGGATGGTATATTGCCTCCCTGGTGCCAGGGTCCAGGATGTCTCCGAACGGGTAGAGGGCATCCTGAAGGGGAGGGCAAACAGGCAGAGGTCGTTGTACATATTGGTACTAACGACATAGGGCAGGAAGGGGCATGAGGTCCTGCAGCAGGAGTTCAGGGAGCTAGGCAGAAAGTGAAAAGACAGGACCTCGAGGATTGTAATCTCGGGATTACTCCCTGTGCCACGTGCCAGTGAGGCTAGAAATAGGAAGATAGAGCAGCTAAACACGTGGCTAAACAGCTGGTGTAGGAGGGAGGGTTTTCATTATCTGGACCAACTGGGAGCTCTTCCGGGGCAGGTGTGACCTGTATAAGAAGGACAGGTTGCATCTAAACCGGAGAGGCATAAATATCCTGGCCGCGAGGTTTGCTAATGTCACACGGGAGGGTTTAAACTAGTATGGCAGGGGGGTGGGCACGGGAGCAATAGGTCAGAAGGTGAGGGCATTGAGGGAGAACTAGGGAATAGGGACAGTGTGGCTCTGAGGCAGAGCAGACGGGGAAAAGTTGCTGAACACAGCGGGTCTGGTGGCCTGAAGTGCATATGTTTTAATGCAAGAAGTATTACGGGTAAGGCAGATGAACTTAGAGCTTGGATTAGTGCTTGGAACTATGATGTTGTTGCCATTACAGAGACCTGGTTGAGGGAAGGGCAGGATTGGCAGCTAAACGTTCCAGGATTTAGATGTTTCAGGCGGGATAGAGGGGGATGTAAAAGGGGAGGCGGAGTTGCGCTACTGGTTCGGGAGAATATCACAGCTGCACTGCGAGAGGACACCTCAGAGGACAGTGAGGCTATATGGGTAGAGATCAGGAATAAGAAGGGTGCAGTCACAATGTTGGGGGTATACTACAGGCCTCCCAACAGCCAGCGGGAGATAGAGGAGCAGATGGGTAGACAGATTTTGGAAAAGAGTAAAAACAACAGGGTTGTGGTGATGGGAGACTTCAACTTCCCCAATATTGACTGGGACTCACTTAGTGCCAGGGGCTTAGACGGGGCGGAGTTTGTAAGGAGCATCCAGGAGGGCTTCTTAAAACAATATGTAGACAGTCCAACTAGGGAAGGGGCGGTACTGGACCTGGTATTGGGGAATGAGCCCGGCCAGGTGGTAGATGTTTCAGTAGGGGAGCATTTTGGTAACAGTGACCACAATTCAGTAAGTTTTAAAGTCCTGGTGGACAAGGATAAGAATGGTCCTAGGATGAATGTGCTAAATTGGGGGAAGGCTAATTATAACAATATTCGGCGGGAACTGAAGAACATAGATTGGGGCGGATGTTTGAGGGCAAATCAACATCTGACATGTGGGAGGCTTTCAAGAGGCAGTTGAAAGGAATACAGGACCGGCATGTTCCTGTGAGGAAGAAGGATAAATACGGCAATTTTCGGGAACCTTGGATGACGAGTGATATTGTAGGCCTCGTCAAAAAGAAAAAGGAGGCATTTGTCAGGGCTAAAAGGCTGGGAACAGACGAAGCCTGCGTGGAATATAAGGAAAGTAGAAGGAACTTAAGCAAGGAGTCAGGAGGGCTAGAAGGGGTCACGAAAAGTCATTGGCAAATAGAGTTAAGGAAAATCCCAAGGCTTTTTACACGTACATAAAAAGCAAGAGGGTAGCCAGGGAAAGGGTTGGCCCACTGAAGGATAGGCAAGGGAATCTATGTGTGGAGCCAGAGGAAATGGGCGAGGTACTAAATGAATACTTTGCATCAGTATTCACCAAAGAGAAGGAATTGGTAGATGTTGAGTCTGGAGAAGGGGGTGTAGATAGCCTGGGTCACATTGTGATCCAAAAGACGAGATGTTGGGTGTCTTAAAAAATATTAAGGTAGATAAGTCCCCAGGGCCTGATGGGATCTACCCCAGAATACTGAAGGAGGCTGGAGAGGAAATTGCTGAGGCCTTGACAGAAATCTTTGGATCCTCGCTGTCTTTCAGGGGATGTCCCGGAGGACTGGAGAATAGCCAATGTTGTTCCTCTGTTTAAGAAGGGTAGCAAGGATAATCCCGGGAACTACAGCCGGTGAGCCTTACTTCAGTGGTAGGGAAATTACTGGAGAGAATTCTTCGAGACAGGATCTACTCCCATTTGGAAGCAAATGGACGTATTAGTGAGAGGCAGCACGGTTTTGTGAAGGGGAGGACTCACTAACTTGATAGAGTTTTCGAGGAGGTCACTAAGATGATTGATGCAGGTAGGGTAGTGGATGTTGACTATATGGACTTCAGTCAGGCCTTTGACAAGGTCCCTCATGGTAGACTAGTACAAAAGGTGAAGTCACACGGATCAGGGGTGAGCTGGCAAGGTGGATACAGAACTGGCTAGGCCATAGAAGGCAGAGAGTAGCAATGGAAGGATGCTTTTCTCATTGGAGGGCTGTGACCAGTGGTGTTCCACAGGGATCAGTGCTGGGACCTTTGCTCTTTGTAGTATATATAAATGATTTGGAGGAAAATGTAACTGGTCTGATTAGTAAGTTTGCAGACGACACAAAGGTTGGTGAATTGCGGATAGCGATGAGGACTGTCGGAGGATACAGCAGGATTTAGATTGTTTGGAGACTTGGGCAGAGAGATGGCAGATGGAGTTTAATCCGGACAAATGTGAGGTAATGCATTTTGGAAGGTCTAATGCAGGTAGGGAATATACAGTGAATGGTAGAACCCTCAAGAGTATTGAAAGTCAAAGAGATCTAGGAGTACAGGTCCACAGGTAATTGAAAGGGGCAACACAGGTGGAGAAGGTAGTCAAGAAGGCATACGGCATGCTTGCCTTCATTGGCCGGGGCATTGAGTATAAGAATTGGCAAGTCATGTTGCAGCTGTATAGAACCTTAGTTAGGCCACACTTGGATTATAGTGTTCAATTCTGGTCGCCACACTACCAGAAGGATGTGGAGGTTTTAGAGAGGTGCAGAAGAGATTTACCAGATGTTGCCTGGTATGGAGGGCATAAGCTATGAGGAGCGGTTGAATAAACTCGGTTTGTTCTCACTGGAACGAAGGAGGTTGAGGGGAGACCTGATAGAGGTATACAAAATTATGAGGGGCATAGACAGAGTGGATAGTCAGAGGCTTTTCCCCAGGGTAGAGGGGTCAATCACTAGGGGGCATAGGTTTAAGGTGAGAGGGGCAAGGTTTAGAGTAGATGTACGAGGCAAGTTTTTTACGCAGAGGGTAGTGGGTGCCTGGAACTCGCTACCGGAGGAGGTAGTGGAGGCAGGGACGATAGTGACATTTAAGGGGCATCTTGACAAATACATGAATAGGATGGGAATAGAAGGATACGGACCCAGGAAGTGTAGAAGTTTGTAGTTTAGTCGGGCAGCATGGTCGGCACGGGCTTGGAGGCCGAAGGGCCTGTTCCTGTGCTGTATATTTCTTTGTTCTTTGTTCACATTATGGTCACTCATCCCCAAGGGTTGCACTGTGACTAATTAGATTTTCCCAATCGAGATGCAGATTAAAGTCACCATAATCACAGATGTTCCTTTATCACGTGTATCTCTGATTCCCGTCTAATGCTATTCCCAACATGACCACTGCAGTTTGGGGGTCTGTATACCACCCCGACCAATGTTTTTTGTCCCGAAGTATTTCTTTACTCGACCCAGAGAGATTCCACACCATCTGTACAAATATTGTATCAATATCTTCTTTAATAAACAACGCAATGCCGCCACCTTTTCCTTTCTGTCTGTCCTTCCTAAACACTGCATAGCCTCAATGTTTAGTTCCCCATCCTTGGTCACCTCGGAGTTATGTCTCCGTAATGCCAACTACATCATACCCTTTACATCTATCTGAGCTGCTAATATGAAATGAAATGAAAATTGCTTATTGTCACAAGTAGGCTTCAATGAAGTTACTGTGAAAAGCCCCTAGTCGCCACATTCCGGCACCTGTTCAGGGAGGCGGGTACGAAAATGGAACCGTGCTGCTGGCCTGCCTTGGTCTGCTTCAAAAGCCAGCAATTTAGCCCTGTGCTAAACCAGCCCCCAGTGTTTCAAATGTTCCGTGCGTTCAGGTACAGAACGTTAAGGCTAGTCCTGTTAACTTTCCTTGTCCCGTCCCGACTTTCTTATTGTTAATACCAATGTTTACCACGACCACTGGCTGTTCACCTCCAGAATGTCCTGTGACCTCTCCGAGACGTCATTGACCCTAGCACCAGGGAGGCAACAGACCATCCTGGAGTCTCGTTTGCGGCCACAGAAACTCCTGCCTATGCCTCTTACAATTGAATCCCCGATAACTATTGCACTGGCACATTTATCACCCCTCCCCTCTGCAACCAACCGTGGGGCCACGTGTTTGGCTGTTGCTGTTTTCCCGAGAGGCCTTTAACCTCAACAGTATCCAAAGCAGTAGCAGTTATACTGTCTCTGTCACCCCCCACTCCCCTCCCCCACTCTCTGTCCCCCCCCACTCACTCTCTGTCCCCCCCCACTCTCTCTCTGACCCCCGCCCACTCTCTCTGTGCCTGTCCCCCCCCACACTCTCTCTCTGTCCCCCCCCCCCCACTCTCTCTGTCCCCTCCACTCTCTCTGACATCCCCACTCTCTGTACCTGTCCCCCCCCACTCTCTCTCTGTCCCCCCCACTCTCTCTCTGTCCCCCCACTCTCTCTCTGTCCCCCCCACTCTCTCTGTCCCCCCCACTCTCTCTCTGTCCCCCCACACTCTCGCTCTGTCCCCCCAACTCTCTCTCTGCCCCCCCCACTCTCTCTCTGTCCCCCCACTCTCTCTCTGTCCCCCCCACTCTCTCTCTGTCCCCCCCCACTCTCTCTCTGTCCCCCCTCCCAGTCTCTCTCTGTTCCCCCCCACTCTCCCTGTCCCCCCCCCCACTCTCCCTCTGCCCCCCCACACTCTCTCTGTCCCCCCCAACTCTCTCTCTGCCCCCCCACTTTCTCTCTGTCCCCCCCACTCTCTCTCTGTCCCCCCCCCACTTTCTCTCTGTCCCCCCACACTCTCTCTTTGTCCCCCCACACTCTCTCTTTGTCCCCCCTACTCTCTCTTTGTCCCCCCCCACTCTGTCCCCCCCACTCTCTCTCTGTCCCGCCCACTCTCTCTCTGACCCCCCCCACTCTCAACCCCCCCCTTTCTCTCTGTCCCCCCAACTCTCTCTCTGCCCCCTCCACTCTCTCTCTGCCCCCCCCCCACGCTCTCTCTGCCCCCCCCACTCTCTCTCTGCCCCCCCCACTCTCTCTCTGCCCCCCCACTCTCTCTCTGTCCCCCACACTCTCTCTCTTTCCCCCCTCACTCTCTCTCTGTCCCCCCACTCTCTCTCTGCCCCCCCAACTCTCTCTCTGCCCCCCACTCTCTGTCCCCCCACACTCTCTCTGCCCCCCCCCCCAACTCTCTCTCTGTCCCCCCCACTCTCTGTCCCCCCCCACTCTCTCTCTGTCCCCCCCCTTTCTCTCTGCCCCCCCACTCTCTCTCACTGTCCCCCCATTCTCTCTCTGTCCCCTCCCCACTCTCTCTCTGTCCCCCCCCCACTCTCTCTCTGTCCCCCCCCACTCTCTCTCTGTCCCCCCCCACTCTCTCTCTCTGTTCCCCCCCCCACTCTCTCTCTGTCCCCCCCCCACTCTCTCTCTGTCCCCCCCCCACTCTCTCTCTGTCCCCCCCCCACTCTCTCTCTGTCCCCCCCACTCTCTCTCTGTCCCCCCCCCACTCTCTCTGTCCCCCCAACTCTCTCTCTGTCCCCCACCCCACTCTCTCTCTGTCCCCCCCCAACTCTCTCTGTCCCCCCCACTCTCTCTCTGTCCCCCCACTCTCTCTGTCCCCCCCACTCTCTCTCTGTCCCCCCCCACTCTCTCTCTGTTCCCCCCACTCTCTCTCTGTCCCCCCCCACTCTCTCTCTGTCCCCCCCACTCTCGCTCTGACCCGCCCACTCTCTCTCTGACCCCCCCCACTCTCATCCCCCCACTTTCTCTCTGTCCCCCCCCACTCTCTCTCTGTCCCCCCCCACTCTCTCTCTGTCCCCCCCCCCCACTCTCTCTCTGTCCCCCCCCCCACGCTCTCTCTGTCCCCCTGCTCCCTCCGTCCTCCATCCGAGGCTGTAAGGCTACCCCACCCAGTCCAATACCTACCTCTCGCTGTTGTTCCTCTGTTCGCAAGGACGTCTGTTGCTGACCCTCGAGGTGTCTCTGCTGCTCCTCTTGCTGCCTCGCCAGCCCCTGAACGGGGGGCTCCTTACTCTGCCAGCTCTTCCCGCTGAGCCCCACCAGCGCCTGGGCACTCTCTCCCTGGTCCTCCGTCAATGCCCTCAGTCTCCCAGGAGTGTGGCGAGGAGACTTCCTCTCCCAGCTGGTTCCTGGGACCACACACTCTGCCGCGCTGCCACCCTGTCCCTCTCGGCTGGTGTCTGGGTCTGTCCGCTGCGCTGTGCCACCCTGCCCCTCTCGGCTGGTGTCTGGGTCTGTCCGCACCGCACTGCCACCCTGCCCCTCTCGGCTGGTGTCTGGGTCTGTCCGCTGCGCTGTGCCACCCTGCCCCTCTCGGCTGGTGTCTGGGTCTGTCCGCTGCGCTGTGCCACCCTGCCGCTCTCGGCTGGTGTCTGGGTCTGTCCGCTGCGCTGTGCCACCCTGCCCCTCTCGGCTGGTGTCTGGGTGACTCTGCTCCGTGGTGTCTGGGTCTGTCCGCTCCGCGCTGCCACCCTGCCCCTCTCGGCTGGTGTCTGGGTCTACCCGCTGCGCTGTGCCACCCTGCCCCTCTCGGCTGGTGTCTGGGTCTGTCCACTGCGCTGTGCCACCCTGCCCCTCTCGGCTGGTGTCTGGGTGTCTCTGCTCCGTGGTGTCTGGGTCTGCCCGCTGCGCTGTGCCACCCTGCCCCTCTCGGCTGGTGTCTGGGTCTGTCCGCTGCGCTGTGCCACCCTGACACTCTCGGCTGGTGTCTGGGTCTGCCCGCTGCGATGTGCCACCCTGCCCCTCTCGGCTGGTGTCTGGGTGTCTCTGCTCCGTGGTGTCTGGGTCTGTCCGCTCCGCGCTGCCACCCTGCCCCTCTCGGCTGGTGTCTGGGTCTGCCCGCTGCGCTGTGCCACCCTGCCCCTCTCGGCTGGTACTGGTGCCCGATAGATGTGACGCACAGACTCTCTGTAATTTATTTTTGAAGGACGAGGCCGTCTCCGTGTCCCCAGGCTCTGTCTCTTCATGGCTGTGCTTGCGCTTTACTCTCCCACACTCCTTCCTCCTTGTACTGCTTCCCATGCCCAGCTCTTCCACTGTGTGTGGCAGCACCTTGCGTTGCCATGCTACGCGGTATCGATATTCGGCCTGCTCCGTATCCTGCAGAGGAACGCCCAGTTGGATCACGTCTCCTTCTTTCAGTGGATGAGGTTGCTGTGGTTCAATTCTCTTTCCATTTATCCAAACACCATTCAGACTCTACAACGCAAACACCAGTGATTACGGACAGCACAGCCCCCCACCCTCCCAGCGACCCCACCCTCCCAGCCCCCCCACCCTCCCAGCGACCCCACCCTCCCAGCCCCCCCACCCTCCCAGCCCCCCCACCCTCCCAGCGACCCCACCCTCCCAGCGACCCCACCCTCCAGCGTCCCCACCCTCCCAGCGTCCCCACCCTCCCAGCGTCCCCACCCTCCCACCCTCCCAGCGTCCCCACCCTCCCCACCCTCCCCAGCCCCCCCCACCCTCCCAGACCCCCCACCCCTCCCCAGCGTCCCCACCCTCCCCAGCGCCCCCACCCTCCCCAGCGCCCCCACCCTCCCCAGCGCCCCCACCCTCCCCAGCGCCCCCACCCTCCCCAGCACCCCCACCCTCCAGCGTCCCACCCTCCCAGCGTCCCCACCCTCCCAGCGCCCCCACCCTCCCAGCGCCCCCACCCTCCCAGCGCCCCCACCCCTCCCCAACGCCCCCACCCCTCCCCAACGCCCCCACCCCTCCCCAACGCCCCCACCCCCTCCCAGCGCCCCCGCCCTCCCCAGCGCCCCCGCCCTCCCCAGCGCCCTGATCCTTTGTATTTCTGGGCTGGTGATATCACCCACACACCGCTATCTATCCTGTGTCAGGGGCTGAATAGTTACCTGGTTGTCAATGACGATGCATTGTCTCTCGGACGTGACCGGAAAGCACAGTGATTGCGGGAGATCATGAGGGGACAGTCCCTCGCCATGAGCCGGTAAGTGACTCCGAGGCCACGGCCGACCGTCACCTGAAGGTACAAAACGTGTCAGCTCCACAACATTGAGAGCATCGCTCAAGAGGGGTGTAGGTGGAAACGGGAAGGATATAGTCGGGATTACAGAGACGGAGCTGCCGGGTGACCCGGAATGGGAACTGCATGTCTCGGGGGTATTTAGGAAGGACAGACAACAAGGAAAAGGTGGTGGTGTGGCACTGCTGGTTAAAGAGGAAACTACCACAATAGTGAGAAAGGATATGAGCTCTGACAATGTGGAGTCTGTCTGGGTCGAGTTCAGAAATACCAAGGGGCAAAAAACGTTTGTGAGCGTCGTGTACAGACCCCCCAAACTGCAGTGATGTTGGATGTTAAACCGGAAATTAGAGATGCATGTGATAAAGGATCATCTGTAATTATGGGTGATTTCAATCTTCACACAGATTGGGAAAAATCAAATTAGCCACAATGCCGGAGAGGAGGAATTCCTGGAGTGGATACGGGATGGTTTTGTTGACCAATATGTGGAGGAACCAACTAGAGAGCAGGCCACCTTAGACTGGGTACGGTGTAATGAGAAGGGAGTCATTGCCAATCTGGCTGTACGAGACCCCTTGGGGATGAGTGACCATAACATGATAGAATTATTCATAAAAACGGAGAGTGACGGAGTTGATTCTGAGACTAGGGTCCTGACTAGGGTGGCACGGTAGCACAGTGGTTAGCACTGTTGCTTCACAGCACCAGGGTCCCAGGTTCGATTCCCAGTTTGGGTCACTGGGCCTACTTGTGACAGCAAAGATTATTATAGGCTTTGGAGAGAGTACAGAAAAGGTTGACCAGGATGTTGCCTGGTATGGAGGGTATGAGCTATGAGGAGAGATTGAATAAACTGGGATTGTTCTCCCTGGAGAGACGGAGGCTGAGGGGCGACCTGATAGAAGTTTATAAAATTATGAGGGGCATGGATAGGGTGAACAGTTGGAGGCTTTTTCCCGGGGGGAAATGACAATTACAAGGGGGCACAAGTTCAAGGTGAGGGGGGACAGGTTCAGTGGAGATGTGCGGGGGGAGTTTTTGCACAGAGGGTGGTGGTAGCCTGGAATGCACGGCCAAGTGAGGTGGTTGACGGAGATACCTTTAAGACTTATCTGGATAGGTACAGACGGAGTATAGAAGGATACAGGCGGTTGGTCTAGATAGGACACGTGACCAGCACAGGCTTGGAGGGCCGAAGGGCCTGTTCCTGTGCTGTATTGTTCTTTGTTCTAACACATAATTATGAATCTTAACAAACGAAACTATGAAGATATGAGGCGTGAGTTGGCCTTGATAGATTGGGGAGAGTTACTTAAAGAGACAACAGTGGATAGACAATGGCAAACATTCAAGGAACGCATGGAGGAACTACAGCAACTGTTCATTCCTGTCTGGCACAAAGCAAAGGGGGTAAGAGGGCCAATCCATGGCTTACAAAGGAAATTCGAAATAGTATCCGATCCAAGGAAGAAGCATACAGATTGGTCAAGAAAAATAATAGATCTGAGGATTGGGAGCAGTTTACAATTCAGACAAGGAGGATCTAGGGATAGAAAGGTAAGCTTGCAGGGAACATAAAAACTGACTGTAGAAGTTTATATGGGTATGTGAAGAGACAATGATTTGTGAAGACAAATGTAGGTCCCTTACAGTCAGAAACAGGGGGCGAAATTCTCCGGTATCAGCGCAATGTCCGCCGACTGGCGCCCAAAACGGAGCAAATCAGTCGGGCATCGCGCCGCCCCAAAGGTGCGGAATGCTCCGCAGCTTGGGGGGCCGAGCCCCAACATTGAGGGGCTAGGCCAGCGCCGGAGGAATTTCCGCCCCGCCAGCTGGCGGGAAAGGCCTTTGGTGCCCCGCCAGCTGGCGCGGAAATGACATCTCGGGGCGGCACATGCGGGGGAGCGTCAGCGGCCGCTGACAGTTTCCCGCGCATGCACTGTGGAGGGAGTCTCTTCCGCCTCCGCCATGGTGGAGACCGTGACGAAGGCGGAAGGGAAAGAGTGCCCCCACGGCACAGGCCCGCCCGCGGATCGGTGGGGCCCGATCGCGGGCCAGGCCACCGTGGGGGCACCCCCCCCCGGGGCCAGTTCGCCCCGCGCCCCCCCCCCAGGACCCCGGAGCCGGCCCGCGCCGCCTTGTCCCGCCGGTAAGAGAGGTGGTTTAATCTACGCCGGCGGGACAGGCATTTTAGCGGCGGGACTTCGGCCCATCCCTCGGCCGCAGAAATATACTTGTCACTGCAACAAAAGAAACAAGGAAGATCCAGGAGCAAAACGAAGAGCCAGCAACAAGCGAGGCCCGTCAACTCGTTCCCTCGGCAGCAGAAAAAGAGGTTGTTTTTAAAACGATCCGAGGAGTGGTGAGTATATCCTCTCAGCCTTCGGAAATCCCCAATGGGATAGAGGTTGAGGAGGGGCCCAGGATCTTTTTGTAAATTGTGTAATGCTAAGAACTGATGTTCTGCTGCTTTCCACAAGATTAAAGCGCACGGGATTGGGGGAAGTGTATCGAGATGGACAGAATGCTGGTTGGCAGCGAGGAAACAAAGAGTTGGGATGTATTCGGGAGGTGTGGGGTAGCGGTATTGTCACTGGACTAGTAAACCAGAGGCCCAGGATAAAGCTCTGGGATCCAGGTTCGAATCCCGTCACAGCAGGCGGTGAAATCTGAATTCAATAAAAATCTGGAGAGACTTCCGGTTGCGGCGATGACCAGCTACGCCGCACGTTTCGGCGGCTCCAGCTCGAACGGACCTTCGGGCTCTTTTAAGAGCCCCAACGGGGATGAGGTATGAATATGGGGAAAAGGCGAGTCGCCTGTTGGCCCACCAGCTGCGAAAGAGGGCAGCGGCGAGGGAGATAGGGGGAATTAGGGATGAAATGGGAGCCACGGTGCAGAGAGCAGGGAAGATAAACGAGGTGTTTAAGACCTTTTACGAGAGGCTATATAGGTCCCAACCCCCGGAGGGAAAAGAGGGGATGCAGCAGTTTTTGGACCAATTAAGGTTCCCGGGGGTGGAGGAGCAGGAGGTGGAAGGCCTGGGGGCGCCAATTGGGGTGGACGAGGTTACCAAGGGGCTGGGGAACATGCAGGCAGGGAAGGCCCCAGGACCAGATGGGTTCCCGGTGGAATTCTATAGAAAATATGTGGACTTGTTGGCCCCGCTGCTGGTAAGGACCTTTAACGAGGCCAGAGAAGGGGGGACCCTACCCCCGACAATGTCGGAGGCGACGATATCACTAATCTTGAAGCGAGATAAAGATCCGCTGCAATGCGGGTCCTATAGGCCTATCTCACTCCTAAATGTGGACGCCAAGTTGCTGGCAAAGGTGCTGGCAACGAGGATAGAGGATTGTGTCCCGAGGGTGGTGCCCGAAGACCAGACAGGGTTCGTAAAGGGGAGACAACTAAATGTCAACGTGCGACGGCTATTAGGGGTGATAATGATGCCCCCAGCAGAGGGGGAGCCAGAGATAGTGGCGGCAATGGATGCAGAGAAGGCATTTGATAGGGTGGAGTGGGAGTATCTATGGGAGGTGCTGAGGAGGTTCGGATTCGGGGAGGGGTTTGTCAGCTGGGTTAAACTCCTATATGGGGCCCCAACGGCAAGTGTAGTCACAAATCGGCAAAGGTCGGAGTATTTTCGACTACACGGGGGAACAAGACAAGGATGCCCGTTGTCCCCATCACTGTTCACGCTGGCAATTGAACCATTGGCCATCGCGCTGAGAGACTCCAGAAAATGGAGAGGGGTGGTTAGAGGGGGAGAGGAACACCGAGTGTCACTCTACGCAGATGATCTACTGCTGTATGTGGCGGATCCAATGGGGGGGGGGGGGGGATGACAGAGGTCATGCAGATATTGAGGGAGTTTGGAGATTTCTCGGGATATAGGCTTAACATGGGAAAGAGTGAGCTTTTCGTGATACACCCTGGGGACCAGAGTAGAGGGATAGATGGCCTACCGCTAAGGAGAATGGAAAGAAACTTCCGATACCTGGGGATTCAGATAGCCAGGAGCTGGGGAACCTTACACAGACTCGATTGTCGATTTCGGCGTGAGAACAGCTGGTGAGTCAGTTTCAGCGGGAGCAGTGCGGAAGTGGTTGCTGGGAGGTAAGTCTGTCCTTTAAAAGCACTTGTCTTTGCAGGGGCAGGCCAGTCGATTTCGGCGGGAGAACAGCTGGTGAGTCAGTTTCAGCGGGAGCAGTGCGGAAGTGGTTGCTGGGAGGTAAGTCTGTCCTTTAAAAGCACTTGTCTTTGCAGGGGCAGGCCAGTCGATTTCGGCGGGAGAACAGCTGGTGAGTCAGTTTCAGCGGGAGCAGTGCGGAAGTGGTTGCTGGGAGGTAAGTCTGTCCTTTAAAAGCACTTGTCTTTGCAGGGGCAGGCCAGTCGATTTTGGCGGGAGTGGAGCTGGCTGGTTAGTCAATTTCAGCAGGAGCTGAGAATTTAAAAAAAAAATTTTAAATTAGTGTTTTAGGCGGGAACAGGAAGTCGACCCGCGGACGTCTGGGAAGACCCTCACCAATAAATTCTGGTGGAGAGGAAACCCGAGACACTACACGTGTAGTGTCTCCCACCCGCCCTCCTCCTCTAACCTAATAATAATCGTTTCAGGCAATGGGACCCTGTGTGAGAACCTCTCTGGCTACATCGAGGGCATCTTGAAACCCATCGTACAAGGTACACCCAGCTTCTGTCGCGACACGACGGACTTCCTACAGAAACTCAGCACCCATGACCAGTTGAAGCAGGAACATTCCTCGTCACAATGGACGTCTCGGCACTCTACACCAGCATCACCCATGACGACGGCATTGCTGCAACAGCCTCAGTACTCAACACCGACAACTGCCAATCTCCAGACGCAATTCTGCAACTCATCCGCTTCATTCTGGATCACAACGTCTTCACCTCGACAACAAGTTCTTCATCCAGACCCACGGAACAGCCATCGGGACCAAATTCGCACCCCAATACGCCAACATCTTCATGCACAAGTTTGAACAGGACCTACTCACCGCACAGGACCTTCAACCGATGTTATACACCAGATACATCGATGACATTTTTTTCCTTTGGACCCACGGCGAAGAATCACTGAAACGACTACACGATGACATTAATAAGTTCCATCCAACCATCAGACTCACCATGGACTACTCTCCAAAATCAGTTGCATTCTTGGACACACTCGTCTCCATCAAGGACAGTCACCTCAGCACTTCGCTTTACCGCAAACCCACGGATAACCTCACGATGCTCCACTTCTCCAGCTTCCACCCTAAACACATTAAAGAAGCCATCCCCTATGGACAAGCGCTCCGTATACACAGGATCTGCTCAGACGAGGAGGAGCGTAACAGACATCTACAGACGTTGAAAGATGCCCTCGTACGAATGGGATATGGTACTCGACTCATCGATCGACAGTTCCAACGCGCCACAGCGAAAAACCGGACCGACCTCCTCAGAAGACAAACATGGGACACAACCGACAGAATACCCTTCGTCGTCCAGTACTTCCCCGGAGCGGAGAAACTACGTCATCTTCTTCACAGCCTTCAACACGTCATTGATGACGATGAACATCTTGCCAAGGTCATCCCCACACCCCCACTACTTGCCTTCAAACAACCGCGCAACCTCAAACAAACCATTGTTTGCAGCAAACTACCCAGTCTTCAGAACAGTGACCACGACACCACACAACCCTGTCATGGCAATCTCTGCAAGACGTGCCAGATCATCGACATGGATACCACTATTACACGTGAGAACACCACCCACCAGGTACGCGGTACATACTCGTGCGACTCGGCCAACGTTGTCTACCTCATACGCTGCAGGAAAGGATGTCCCGAAGCGTGGTACATTGGCGAGACCATGCAGACGCTGCGACAACGAATGAACGGACATCGCGCAACAATCACCAGGCAGGAATGTTCCCTTCCAGTCGGGGAACACTTCAGCAGTCAAGGGCATTCAGCCTCTGATCTCCGGGTAAGCGTTCTCCAAGGCGGCCTTCAGGACCCGCGACAACGCAGAATCGCCGAGCTTATAGCCAAGTTCCGCACACATGAGTGCGGCCTCAAGCGGGACCTGGGATTCATGTCGCATTACATTCATCCCCCACCATCTGGCCTGTGAAATCCTACCAACTGTCCTGGCTTGAGACAATTCACACCTCTTTAACCTGGGGTTACCCCATCTCTGGATCTGTAAAGATTTAATCACCTGCTAATGCTCGCATTCCTAGCATTGTTTGGCATCTTTGAATTTGTCTATATATGTGTTTCTGGAACAGACCTCTTCATTCACCTGAGGAAGGAGCAGCGCTCCGAAAGCTAGTGACATCGAAACAAACCTGTTGGACTTTAACCTGGTGTTGTAAGACTTCGTACAAATAATAAAACCCATTGGTCTGAGGTAAGTACCATATTTTATTATATTATTATTTTTTATAAAAAAATTTAATTTAGTTGTTAGCCAGATCTTGGTAGAAAGTTAGAGGAATGGCAGGGAAGGGAGTGCAATGTTCCTCCTGCAGGATGTTTGAGGTGAGGGATGCAGTTAGTGTCCCTGCTGATTTTACCTGCAGGAAGTGCTGCCATCTCCAGCTCCTCCAAGACCGAGTTAGGGAACTGGAGCTGGAGTTGGAAGAACTTCGGATCATTCGGGAGGCAGAAGGGGTCATAGATAGCAGCTTCAGGGAATTAGTTACACCAAAGATTGGAGATAGGTGGGTAACTGTAAGAGGGACTGGGAAAAAGCAGTTAGCGCAGGGATCCCCTGCGGTCGTTCCCCTGAGAAACAAGTATACCACTTTGGATACTTGTGGGGGGGGGGGGGACTTACCAGGGGTAAGCCATGGGGTACGGGCGTCTGGCACGGAGTCGGTCCCTGTTGCTCAGAAGAGAAGGGGGGAGAGGAGCAGAGCATTAGTAATTGGGGACTCTATAGTCAGGGGCACAGATAGGAGATTTTGTGGGAGCGTGAGACTCACCTTGCCTCCCAGGTGCAAGGGTACGCGATGTCTCGGATCGTGTTTTCCGGGTCCTTAGGGGGGAGGGGGAGCAGCCCCAAGTCGTGGTCCACATTGGCACTAACGACATAGGTAGGAAAGGGGACAAGGATGTCAGGCAGGCTTTCAGGGAGCTAGGATGGAAGCTCAGAACTAGAACAAACAGAGTTGTTATCTCTGGGTTGTTGCCCGTGCCACGTGATAGTGAGATGAGGAATAGGGAGAGAGAGAGCATTTAAACACGTGGCTACAGGGATGGTGCAGGCGGGAGGGATTCAGATTTCTGGATAACTGGGGCTCTTTCTGGGGAAGGTGGGACCTCTACAGACAGGATGGTCTACATCTGAACCTGAGGGGCACAAATATCCTGGGGGGGGGAGATTTGTTAGTGCTCTTTGGGGGGGTTTAAACTAATGCAGCAGGGGCATGGGAACCTGGATTGTAGTTATAGGGTAAGGGAGAATGAGAGTATAGAGGTCAGGAGCACAGATTTGACGTCGCAGGAGGGGGCCAGTGTTCAGGTAGGTGGTTTGAAGTGTGTCTACTTCAATGCCAGGAGTATACGAAACAAGGTAGGGGAACTGGCAGCATGGGTTGGTACCTGGGACTTCGATGTTGTGGCCATTTCGGAGACATGGATAGAGCAGGGACAGGAATGGATGTTGCAGATTCCGGGGTTTAGGTGTTTTAGTAAGCTCAGAGAAGGAGGCAAAAGAGGGGGAGGTGTGGCGCTGCTAGTCAAGAGCAGTATTACGGTGGCGGAGAGGACGCTAGATGGGGACTCTTCTTCCGAGGTAGTATGGGCTGAAGTTAGAAACAGGAAAGGAGAGGTCACCCTGTTGGGAGTTTTTTATAGGCCTCCTAATAGTTCTAGGGATGTAGAGGAAAGGATGGCGAAGATGATTCTGGATAAGAGCGAAAGTAACAGGGTAGTTATTATGGGAGACTTTAACTTTCCAAATATTGACTGGAAAAGATATAGTTCGACTACAATAGATGGGTCGTTTTTTGTACAGTGTGTGCAGGAGGGTTTCCTGAAACAATATGTTGACAGGCCAACAAGAGGCGAGGCCACGTTGGATTTGGTTTTGGGTAATGAACCAGGCCAGGTGTTGGATTTGGAGGTAGGAGAGCACTTTGGGGACAGTGACCACAATTCGGTGACGTTTACGTTAATGATGGAAAGGGATTAGTATACACCGCAGGGCAAGAGTTATAGCTGGGGGAAGGGCAATTATGATGCCATTAGACGTGACTTGGGGGGGATAAGGTGGAGAAGTAGGCTGCAAGTGTTGGGCACACTGGATAAGTGGGGCTTGTTCAAGGATCAGCTACTGCGTGTTCTTGATAAGTATGTACCGGTCAGACAGGGAGGAAGGCGTCGAGTGAGGGAACCGTGGTTTACCAAGGAAGTGGAATCTCTTGTTAAGAGGAAGAAGGAGGCCTATGTGAAGATGAGGTGCGAAGTTTCGGTTGGGGCGATGGATAGTTTACAAGGTAGCGAGGAAGGATCTAAAGAGAGAGCTAAGACGAGCAAGGAGGGGACATGAGAAGTATTTGGCAGGAAGGATCAAGGAAAACCCAAAAGCTTTCTATAGGTATGTCAGGAATAAGCGAATGACTAGGGAAAGAGTAGGACCAGTCAAGGACAGGGATGGGAAATTGTGTGTGGAGTCTGAAGAGATAGGCGAGATACTAAATGAATATTTTTCGTCAGTATTCACTCAGGAAAAAGATAATGTTGTGGAGGAGAATGCTGAGCCCCAGGCTAATAGAATAGATGGCATTGAGGTACGTAGGGAAGAGGTGTTGGCAATTCTGGACAGGCTGAAAATAGATAAGTCCCCGGGACCTGATGGGATTTATCCTAGGATTCTCTGGGAGGCCAAGGAAGAGATTGCTGGACCTTTGGCTTTGATTTTTATGTCATCATTGGCTACAGGAATAGTGCCAGAGGACTGGAGGACAGCAAATGTGGTCCCTTTGTTCAAAAAGGGGAGCAGAGACAACCCCGGCAACTATAGACCGGTGAGCCTCACGTCTGTAGTGGGTAAAGTCTTGGAGGGGATTATAAGAGACAAGATTTATAATCATCTAGGTAGGAATAATATGATCAGGGATAGTCAGCATGGCTTTGTGAAGGGTAGGTCATGCCTCACAAACCTTATTGAGTTCTTTGAGAAGGTGACTGAACAGGTAGACGAGGGTAGAGCAGTTGATGTGGTGTATATGGATTTCAGCAAAGCGTTTGATAAGGTTCCCCACGGTAGGCTATTGCAAAAAATACGGAGGCTGGGGATTGAGGGTGATTTAGAGATGTGGATCAGAAATTGGCTAGCTGAAAGAAGACAGAGGGTGGTGGTTGATGGGAAATGTTCAGAATGGAGTACAGTCACAAGTGGAGTACCACAAGGATCTGTTCTGGGGCCGTTGCTGTTTGTCATTTTTATCAATGACCTAGAGGAAGGCGCAGAAGGGTGGGTGAGTAAATTTGCAGACGATACTAAAGTCGGTGGTGTTGTCGATAGTGTGGAAGGATGTAGCAGGTTACAGAGGGATATAGACAAGCTGCAGAGCTGGGCTGAGAGGTGGCAAATGGAGTTTAATGTAGAGAAGTGTGAGGTGATTCACTTTGGAAGGAATAACAGGAATGCGGAATATTTGGCTAATGGTAAAGTTCTTGAAGGTGTGGATGAGCAGAGGGATCTAGGTGTCCCTGTACATAGATCCCTGAAAGTTGCCACCCAGGTTGATAGGGTTGTGAAGAAGGCCTATGGAGTGTTGGCCTTTATTGGTAGAGGGATTGAGTTCCGGAGTCGGGAGGTCATGTTGCAGCTGTACAGAACTCTGGTACGGCCGCATTTGGAGTATTGCGTACAGTTCTGGTCACCGCATTATAGGAAGGACGTGGAGGCTTTGGAGCGGGTGCAGAGGAGATTTACCAGGATATTGCCTGGTATGGAGGGAAAATCTTATGAGGAAAGGCTGATGGACTTGAGGTTGTTTTCGTGTGAGAGAAGAAGGTTAAGAGGAGACTTAATAGAGGCATACAAAATGATCAGGGGGTTGGATAGGGTGGACAGTGAGAGCCTTCTCCCGCGGATGGATATGGCTGGCACGAGGGGACATAACTTTAAACTGAAGGGTAATAGATATAGGACAGAGGTCAGAGGTAGGTTCTTTATGCAAAGAGTAGTGAGGCCGTGGAATGCCCTACCTGCTACAGTAGTGAACTCGCCAACATTGAGGGCATTTAAAAGTTTATTGGATAAACATATGGATGATAATGGCATAGTGTAGGTTAGATGGCTTTTGTTTCGGTGCAACATCGTGGGCCGAAGGGCCTGTACTGCGCTGTATTGTTCAATGTTCTATGTTCTAGACTCAATCTGACTCGGCTGGTGGAACAAATGAAAGAGGATTTCAAAAGGTGGGACATGCAGCCGCTGTCGCTGGCGGGCAGAGTGCAGGCAATTAAGATGATGGTCCTCCCGAGGTTCCTATTTGTGTTTCAATGTCTCCCTATACTGATCACTAAGGCCTTCTTCAAAAAAATAGATAGGAGCATCATGAGCTTCGTGTGGGCAGGGAAGGCCCCGAGGGTAAGGAGGGGGTTCCTACAACGTAGCAGGGACAGAGGGGGACTGGCATTGCCGAATTTGGGCGACTATTACTGGGCCGCCAACGTGGCGATGATCCGTAAGTGGATGATAGAGGGAGAGGGGGTGGCGTGGAAAAGGCTGGAGATGGCGTCCTGCAAAGGAACGAGCTTAAAAGCGCTGGTGACGGCGCCGCTCTCCCCGAAAAAATTTACCACGAACCCAGTGGTGGCGGCAACATTAAGTATCTGGGGGCAATGGAGGCGACAGATGGGTGTGCTGGGAGCCTCGGTGTGGTCCCCGATTCATAAAACTGGAGTGGATGAAGTTTGCGCTGAGAGGATCGCTCAAGGGTTCACCAGACGGTGGCAATCGTTCCTCGACTATCTAGCGGAACATTAGGGGGAAGATCGATGGCCAGCAGCAGCAACCCAGTGGGGGGGGGGGGGAAGGGGGGGTAAATTGTATGTGTTTTTGGAGGGGGAGAGGGGGTGGGGGGAGCATTACTTCACGCTATTTGGTTACTTTACTATGTTAGTTAAACAATGTTATATTGCAGTTATCATGTTACCATTTTTGTTGATTTGTAAGGGAAAAAAATTGTGTTTGAAAGCTTTAATAAAATATATATATATTTTTTAAAATCTGGAATTGAAAGTCCAACGATGACCATGAAACTATTGTCAATTGTCGTAAAAACCCATCTGGTTCGCTAATGTCCTTTAGGGAAGGAAATAAGAACATAAGGACTAGGAGCAGGAGTCGGCCACCTGGCCCCTCGAGCCTGCTCCACCATTCAATGAGATCATGGCTGATCTTTTGTGGACTCAGCTCCACTTTCCGGCCCGAACACCATAACCCTTAATCCCTTTATTCTTCAAAAAACTATCTATCTTTATCTTAAACACATTTAATGAAGGAGCCTCTACTGCTTCACTGGGCAAGGAATTCCAGAGATTCACAACCCTTTGGGTGAAGAAGTTCTTCCTAAACTCAGTCCTAAATCTACTTCCCCTTATTTTGAGGCTATGCCCCCTAGTTCTGCTTTCACCCGCCAGTGGAAACAACCTGCCCGCATCTATCCTATCTATTCCCTTCATAATCTTATATGTTTCTATAAGATCCCCCCTCATCCTTCTAAATTCCAACGAGTACAGTCCCAGTCTACTCAACCTCTCCTCGTAATCCAACCCCTTCAGCTCTGGAATTAACCTAGTGAATCTCCTCTGCACATCCTCCAGTGCCAGTACGTCCTTTCTCAAGTAAGGAGACCAAAACTGAACACAATACTCCAGGTGTGGCCTCACTAACACCTTATACAATTGCAGCATAACCTCCCTAGTCTTAAACTCCATCCCTCTAGCAATGAAGGACAAAATTCCATTTGCCTTCTTAATCACCTGTTGCACCTGTAAACCAACTTTTTGAGACTCACGCACTAGCTCACCCAGGTCTCTCTGCACAGCAGCATGTTTTAATATTTTGTCATTTAAATAATAATCCCTTTTGCTGTTATTCCTACCAAAATGGATAACCTCACATTTGTCAACATTGTATTCCATCTGCCAGACCCTAGCCCATTCCCTTAACCTATCCAAATCCCTCTGCAGACTTCCGGTATCCTCTGCTCTTTTTGCTTTACCACTTAACTTAGTGTCGTCTGCAAACTTGGACACATTGCCCTTGGTCCCCAACTCCAAACCATCGATGTAAATTGTGAACAGTTGTGGGCCCAACACTGATCCCTGAGGGACACCACTAGCTTACCCTCCCCTTACCTGGTCTGGCCTACATGTGACTCCAGACCCACAGCAATGGGGTTGAGTCTTAACTGTGCCCTTAAGGGCAAATAGGGATGGGCAATAAATGCAGGCACAGCCTGCAACGCCCACGGCCCATGAGCAAATACATGTTTAAAAAAAATTTACAGATCTTTTTCAGATGGGCAGGCAGTGACTAGTGAGGTACCGCAGGGATCGGTGCTGGGACCCCAGCCATTCACAATATATATCAATGATTTAGATGAAGGAATGAAATGCAACATCTCCAAATTTTTGGATGACACCAAGTTGGGTGGGAGGGTGAGCTGTGAGGAGGACACAGAGATCCCTCAGTGTGATGTGGACAGGCTGAGTGAGTGGGTAAATGAACGGCAGATGCGGTATAATGTGGATAAACGCGAGGTTCTCCACTTTGGCAGCAAAAACAAGAACAAAGAATCAAGAACAGCTGCAACATGACTTGCCAATGTTTATATTCAATGCCCCGACCGATGAAGGCCAGCATGCTGTATGCCTTCTTGACCACCTTATCCACAAATGTTGCCGCTTTCAATGATCAGTGGGCATACACGCCCAGATCTCTTCCTGAAAGTGAACCCTCGGAAGGCGACGGGCCCGGACGGGATCCCTGGTCGTGCACTCAGAGCCTACGCGGACCAGCTGGCAGAGGTATTCACGAACATCTTTAACCTGTCCCTACTTGACAAATATATGAATAGGATGGGAATAGAAGGATACGGACCCAGGAAGTGTAGAAGATTGTAGTTTAGTCGGGCAGCATGGTCGGCACGGGCTTGGAGGGCCAAAGGGCCTGTTCCTGTGCTGTACATTTCTTTGTTCTTTGTTCTTTGTACTCCAGTCCAAGGTCCCCACCTGCTTCAAGAAGACCACCATCATACCGGTACCAAAGAAGAACCAGGCAACGTGCCTCAATGACTACCGACCAGTGGCCCTGACTTCAATCGTAATGAAGTGCTTCGAGAGGTTGGTCACGAAGTGCATCACCTCCATACTCCCAGAACGCCTTGATCCACTGCAATTCGCATACCGCTGCAACCGGTCCACAGCAGACACCATTTCCCTGGCCCTACACTCATCCCTAGAGCATCTCGAAAACAAGGACGCCTACATCAGACTCCTATTTATTGACAACAGCTCCGCCTTCAACACCATAATCCCAGCCAAGCTCATATCAAAGCTCCAAGACCTAGGACTTGGCTCCTCACTCTGCAACTGGATCCTCGATTTTCTGACCCAGACCACAATCAGTAAGAATAAACAACAACACCTCCTCCACAATAGTCCTCAATACCGGCACCCCGCAAGGCTGCGTACTTAGCCCCCTACTCTACTCCCTGTACACACACGACTGCGTGGCAAAACTTGGTTCCAACTCCATCTACAAGTTTGCTGATGTCACGATCTTGAACAACGATGAATCAGAATACAGGAGGGAGATAGAGAACTTAGTGCAGAGGGGATGGTGCCCGTGACAATAAACAAATCCAATCCAACAGTGTGGTGACCCTGGGGACAGTGTGTGTGACCCTGGGGAGAGTGTGTGTGACCCAGGAAATAGTGTGTGTGACCCAGGGGATAGTGTGTGTGCCAGGTGTGTGAGACGCAGGGGAATGAGACACCCGGGAGTGTGTGTCACCCCGGGGACTGTGTGCCCCAGGGGAGTGTGTCACCCAGGGGAGTGTGCGACCCGGGGGAGTGTGTGTCACCCAGGGGAGTGTGTGTCACCCAGGGGAGTGTGTGTCACCCAGGGGAGAGTGCGTCACCCAGGGGAGAATGTCACCCAGGGGAGAATGTCACCCAGGGGAGAGTGTGTCACCCAGGGGAGAGTGTGTGTCACCCAGGGGAGAGTGTGTGTCACCTAGGGGAGAGTGTGTGTCACCCAGGGGAGTGTGTGTCACCCAGGGGAGTGTGTGTCACCCAGGGGAGTGTGTCACCCAGGGGAGAGTGCGTCACCCAGGGGAGAGTGCGTCACCCAGGGGAGAATGTCACCCAGGGGAGAATGTCACCCAGGGGAGTGTGTCACCCAGGGGAGAGAGTGTCACCCAGGGGAGAGAGTGTCACCCAGGGGAGAGAGTGTCACCCAGGGGAGAGTCTCACCCAGGGGAGAGAGTGTCACCCAGGGGAGAGTGTGTCCCAGGGGAGAGTGTGTCCCAGGGGAGAGTGTGTCCCAGGGGAGAGAGTGTGACCAAGGGGATAATGTCACCCAGGGGAGAGTGTGTCACCCAGGGGAGAGTGTGACACCCAGGGGAGAGTGTGACACCCAGGGGAGAGTGTGACACCCAGGGGAGAGTGTGACACCCAGGGGAGAGTGTGTGACCCAGGGAAGTGTGTGTCACCCAGGGAAGTGTGTGTCACCCAGGGAAGTGTGTGTGACCCAGAGGAGAGTGTGAGACCCAGGGGAGAGTGTGTCACCCAGGGGAGAGTGTGTGACCCAGGGGAGAGTGTGGCCCAGGGGAGCGTGTGTCACCCAGGGGAGAGTGTGTCCCAGGGGAGAGTGTGTCCCAGGGGAGAGTGTGTCACCCAGGGGTGAGCGTGTGACCCAGGGGAGAGTGTGTGACCCAAGGGAGAGTGTGTCCCAGGGGAGAGTGTGTCACCCAGGGGAGAGTGTGTCACCCAGGAGAGAGTGTGTCCCAGGGGAGAGTGTGTCACCCAGGGGAGAGTGTGTCACCCAGGGGAGAGTGTGTCACCCAGGGGGGGTGTCACCCAGGGGAGAGTGTGTCCCAGGGGAGAGTGTGTCACGCAGGGGAGTGTGTCACACAGGGGAGAGTGTGTCACCCAGGGGAGAGTGTGCCCCAGGGGAGAGTGGGTCACCCAGAGGAGAGTGTGTCACCCAGGGGAGAGTGTGTCCCAGGGGAGAGTGTGTCCCAGGGGAGATTGGGTCACCCAGGGGAGAGTGTGCCACCCATGGGAGAGTGTGTCACCCAGTGGGGGGTGTCATCCAGGGGAGAGTGTGTCACCCAGGGGAGAGTGTGTCCCAGGGGAGAGTGTGTCACCCAGGGGGGGTGTGACCCAGGGGAGAGTGTGTCACCCAGGGGAGAGTGTGTCATCCAGGGGGGGTGTCACCCAGGGGAGAGTGTGTGACCCAGGGGAGAGTATGTGACCCAGGGGAGAGTGTGTCACCCAGGGGAGAGTGTGTGACCCAGGGGAGAGTGTGTCACCCAGGGGAGAGTGTGTGACCCAGGGGAGAGTGTGTCACCCAGGGGAGAGTGTGTGACCCAGGGGAGAGTGTCACCCAGGGGAGAGTGTGTCACCCAGGGGAGAGTGTGTGACCCAGGGGAGAGTGTGTCACCCAGGGGAGAGTGTGTGACCCAGGGGAGTGTGTGTCACCCAGGGGAGAGTGTGTGACCCAGGGGAGTGTGTGTCACCCAGGGGAGAGTGTGACCCAGGGGAGAGTGTGACCCAGGGGAGAGTGTGTGACCCAGGGGAGAGTGTGTCACCCAGGAGAGAGTGTGTCACCCAGGGGGGGTGTGACCCAGGGGGGGGTGTGACCCAGGGGAGAGTGTGTGACCCAGGGGAGAGTGTGTGACCCAGGGGAGAGTGTGTCACCCAGGGGAGAGTGTGTGTCACCCAGGGGAGAGAGTGTCACCCAGGGGAGAGTGTGTGACCCAGGGGAGAGTGTGTCACCCAGGGGAGAGTGTGACCCAGGGGAGAGTGTGTCACCCAGGGGAGAGTGTGTCACCCAGGGGAGAGTGTGTGACCCAGGGGAGAGTGTAGAGAGTGTGTCACCCAGGGGAGAGTGTGTGTCACCCAGGGGAGTGTGTGTGTCACCCAGGGGAGAGTGTGTGTCACCCAGGGGAGAGAGTGTCACCCAGGGGAGAGTGTGTGACCCAGGGGAGAGTGTGTCACCCAGGGGAGAGTGTGACCCAGGGGAGAGTGTGACCCCCAGGGGAGAGTGTGTCACCCAGGGGAGAGTGTGACCCAGGGGAGAGTGTGTCACCCAGGGGAGAGTGTGTCACCCAGGGGAGAGTGTGTCACCCAGGGGAGAGTGTGTGACCCAGGGTGGGTGTGACCCAGGGGAGAGTGTAGAGAGTGTGTCACCCAGGGGAGAGTGTGTGTCACCCAGGGGAGAATGTCACCCAGGGGAGTGTGTGTGACCCAGGGGAGAGTGTGTCACCCAGGGGAGAGTGTGTCCCGGGGGAGAGTGTGTCCCGGGCTCTGTACCTCTCGGTCCTCTGTCAGTTCCAGCCTCTCTCTCTCCGCTCCCACTCGCTCCAGGATCCAGCACCCGTCGCAAAGAGCGAGCCCCGCCGCCATTGCGGTCACTCCTCCAGCACGTCCCAATCCATCACCGACAACATCGATCACTCCTCCAGCACGTCCCAATCCATCACCGACAACATCGATCACTCCTCCAGCACGTCCCAATCCATCACCGACAACATCGATCACTGCTCCAGCACGTCCCAATCCATCACCGACAACATCGATCACTCCTCCAGCACGTCCCAATCCATCACCGACAACATCGATCAGGCCTCCAGCACGGCCCAATTCATCACCGACAACATCGATCAGGCCTCCAGCACCTCCCAATCCATCACCGACAACATCGATCAGGCCTTCAGCACGGCCCAATCCATCACCGACAACATCGATCAGGCCTTCAGCACGGCCCAATCCATCACCGACAACATCGATCTCTGTCCGATGGGGATATTTATTCACTCTGTCCGATGGGGATATTTATTCACTGTGTCCGATGGGGATATTTATTCACTGTGTCCGATGGGGATATTTATTCACTGTGTCTGATGGGGATATTTATTCACTCTGTCCGATGGGGATATTTATTCACTCTGTCCGATGGGGATATTTATTCTCTCTGTCCGATGGGGATATTTATTCACTGTGTCCGATGGGGATATTTATTCACTCTGTCCGATGGGGATATTTATTCACTCTGTCCGATGGGGATATTTATTCACTGTGTCCGATGGGGATATTTATTCACTCTGTCCGATGGGGATATTTATTCTCTCTGTCCGATGGGGATATTTATTCACTCTGTCCGATGGGGATATTTATTCACTCTGTCCGATGGGGATATTTATTCTCTCTGTCCGATGGGGATATTTATTCACTCTGTCCGATGGGGATATTTATTCACTGTGTCCGATGGGGATATTTATTCTCTCTGTCCGATGGGGATATTTATTCTCTCTGTCCGATGGGGATATTTATTCACTGTGTCCGATGGGGATATTTATTCACTCTGTCCGATGGGGATATTTATTCACTGTGTCCGATGGGGATATTTATTCACTGTGTCCGATGGGGATATTTATTCACTGTGTCCGATGGGGATATTTATTCACTCTGTCCGATGGGGATATTTATTCACTCTGTCCGATGGGGATATTTATTCACTCTGTCCGATGGGGATATTTATTCACTGTGTCCGATGGGGATATTTATTCACTGTGTCCGATGGGGATATTTATTCACTCTGTCCGATGGGGATATTTATTCACTCTGTCCGATGGGGATATTTATTCACTCTGTCCGATGGGGATATTTATTCACTGTGTCCGATGGGGATATTTATTCACTCTGTCCGATGGGGATATTTATTCACTGTGTCCGATGGGGATATTTATTCTCTCTGTCCGATGGGGATATTTATTCACTGTGTCCGATGGGGATATTTATTCACTGTCCGATGGGGATATTTATTCACTCTGTCCGATGGGGATATTTATTCACTGTGTCCGATGGGGATATTTATTCACTCTGTCCGATGGGGATATTTATTCACTCTGTCCGATGGGGATATTTATTCACTGTGTCCGATGTGGATATTTATTCACTCTGTCCGATGGGGATATTTATTCACTGTGTCCGATGGGGATATTTATTCACTGTGTCCGATGTGGATATTTATTCACTCTGTCCGATGGGGATATTTATTCACTGTGTCCGATGGGGATATTTATTCACTCTGTCCGATGTGGATATTTATTCACTCTGTCCGATGGGGATATTTATTCACTGTGTCCGATGTGGATATTTATTCACTCTGTCCGATGGGGATATTTATTCACTGTGTCCGATGGGGATATTTATTCACTCTGTCCGATGGGGATATTTATTCACTCTGTCCGATGGGGATATTTATTCACTCTGTCCGATGGGGATATTTATTCACTGTGTCCGATGGGGATATTTATTCACTGTGTCCGATGGGGATATTTATTCACTCTGTCCGATGGGGATATTTATTCACTGTGTCCGATGGGGATATTTATTCACTCTGTCCGATGGGGATATTTATTCACTGTGTCCGATGGGGATATTTATTCACTGTGTCCGATGGGGATATTTATTCACTCTGTCCGATGGGGATATTTATTCACTGTGTCCGATGGGGATATTTATTCACTCTGTCCGATGGGGATATTTATTCACTCTGTCCGATGGGGATATTTATTCACTGTGTCCGATGGGGATATTTATTCACACTGTCCGATGGGGATATTTATTCACTCTGTCCGATGGGGATATTTATTCACTCTGTCCGATGGGGATATTTATTCACTGTGTCCGATGGGGATATTTATTCACTGTGTCCGATGGGGATATTTATTCACTCTGTCCGATGGGGATATTTATTCACTCTGTCCGATGGGGATATTTATTCACTGTGTCCGATGGGGATATTTATTCACTGTGTCCGATGGGGATATTTATTCACTGTGTCCGATGGGGATATTTATTCACTCTGTCCGATGGGGATATTTATTCACTCTGTCCGATGGGGATATTTATTCACTCTGTCCGATGGGGATATTTATTCACTGTGTCCGATGGGGATATTTATTCACTGTCCGATGGGGATATTTATTCACTGTGTCCGATGGGGATATTTATTCACTCTGTCCGATGGGGATATTTATTCACTCTGTCCGATGGGGATATTTATTCACTGTGTCCGATGGGGATATTTATTCACTCTGTCCGATGGGGATATTTATTCACTGTGTCCGATGGGGATATTTATTCACTCTGTCCGATGGGGATATTTATTCACTCTGTCCGATGGGGATATTTATTCACTGTGTCCGATGGGGATATTTATTCACTCTGTCCGATGGGGATATTTATTCACTGTGTCCGATGGGGATATTTATTCACTGTGTCCGATGGGGATATTTATTCACTCTGTCCGATGGGGATATTTATTCACTGTGTCCGATGGGGATATTTATTCACTCTGTCCGATGGGGATATTTATTCACTCTGTCCGATGGGGATATTTATTCACTCTGTCCGATGGGGATATTTATTCACTGTGTCCGATGGGGATATTTATTCACTCTGTCCGATGGGGATATTTATTCACTCTGTCCGATGGGGATATTTATTCACTCTGTCCGATGGGGATATTTATTCACTCTGTCCGATGGGGATATTTATTCACTGTGTCCGATGGGGATATTTATTCACTCTGTCCGATGGGGATATTTATTCACTGTGTCCGATGGGGATATTTATTCACTGTCCGATGGGGATATTTATTCACTGTGTCCGATGGGGATATTTATTCACTCTGTCCGATGGGGATATTTATTCACTCTGTCCGATGGGGATATTTATTCACTGTGTCCGATGGGGATATTTATTCACTCTGTCCGATGGGGATATTTATTCACTGTGTCCGATGGGGATATTTATTCACTCTGTCCGATGGGGATATTTATTCTCTCTGTCCGATGGGGATATTTATTCACTGTGTCCGATGGGGATATTTATTCACTGTGTCCGATGGGGATATTTATTCACTCTGTCCGATGGGGATATTTATTCACTCTGTCCGATGGGGATATTTATTCACTCTGTCCGATGGGGATATTTATTCACTGTGTCCGATGGGGATATTTATTCACTGTGTCCGATGGGGATATTTATTCACTGTGTCCGATGGGGATATTTATTCACTCTGTCCGATGGGGATATTTATTCACTCTGTCCGATGGGGATATTTATTCACTGTGTCCGATGGGGATATTTATTCACTGTGTCCGATGGGGATATTTATTCACTGTGTCCGATGGGGATATTTATTCACTGTGTCCGATGGGGATATTTATTCACTGTGTCCGATGGGGATATTTATTCACTGTGTCCGATGGGGATATTTATTCACTGTGTCCGATGGGGATATTTATTCACTGTGTCCGATGGGGATATTTATTCACTGTGTCCGATGGGGATATTTATTCACTGTGTCCGATGGGGATATTTATTCACTCTGTCCGATGGGGATATTTATTCACTGTGTCCGATGGGGATATTTATTCACTCTGTCCGATGGGGATATTTATTCACTCTGTCCGATGGGGATATTTATTCACTGTGTCCGATGGGGATATTTATTCACTCTGTCCGATGGGGATATTTATTCACTGTGTCCGATGGGGATATTTATTCACTGTGTCCGATGGGGATATTTATTCACTCTGTCCGATGGGGATATTTATTCACTGTGTCCGATGGGGATATTTATTCACTCTGTCCGATGGGGATATTTATTCACTCTGTCCGATGGGGATATTTATTCACTGTGTCCGATGGGGATATTTATTCACTCTGTCCGATGGGGATATTTATTCACTGTGTCCGATGGGGATATTTATTCACTCTGTCCGATGGGGATATTTATTCACTCTGTCCGATGGGGATATTTATTCACTGTGTCCGATGGGGATATTTATTCACTCTGTCCGATGGGGATATTTATTCACTGTGTCCGATGGGGATATTTATTCACTCTGTCCGATGGGGATATTTATTCACTGTGTCCGATGGGGATATTTATTCACTGTGTCCGATGGGGATATTTATTCACTCTGTCCGATGGGGATATTTATTCACTGTGTCCGATGGGGATATTTATTCACTCTGTCCGATGGGGATATTTATTCACTGTGTCGATGGGGATATTTATTCACTCTGTCCGATGGGGATATTTATTCACTCTGTCCGATGGGGATATTTATTCACTGTGTCCGATGGGGATATTTATGTCCGATGGGGATATTTATTCACTCTGTCCGATGGGATATTTATTCACTCTGTCCGATGGGGATATTATTCACTCTGTCCGATGGGATATTTATTCACTCTGTCCGATGGAGATATTTATTCACTGTGTCCGATGGGGATATTTATTCACTCTGTCCGATGGGGATATTTATTCACTGTGTCCGATGGGGATATTTATTCACTCTGTCCGATGGGGATATTTATTTATGCACTGTGTCCGATGGGATATTTATTCACTCTGTCCGATGGGGATATTTATTCACTGTGTCCGATGGGGATATTTATTCACTGTGTCCGATGGGGATATTTATTCACTCTGTCCGATGGGGATATTTATTCACTGTGTCCGATGGGGATATTTATTCACTCTGTCCGATGGGGATATTTATTCACTCTGTCCGATGGGGATATTTATTCACTGTGTCCGATGGGGATATTTATTCACTCTGTCCGATGGGGATATTTATTCACTCTGTCCGATGGGGATATTTATTCACTCTGTCCGATGGGGGTATTTATTTATGCACTGTGTCCGATGGGGATATTTATTCACTCTGTCCGATGGGGATATTTATTCACTGTGTCCGATGGGGATATTTATTCACTCTGTCCGATGGGGATATTTATTCACTGTGTCCGATGGGGATATTTATTCACTCTGTCCGATGGGGATATTTATTCACTGTGTCCGATGGGGATATTTATTCACTCTGTCCGATGGGGATATTTATTCACTGTGTCCGATGGGGATATTTATTCACTCTGTCCGATGGGGATATTTATTCACTCTGTCCGATGGGGATATTTATTCACTGTGTCCGATGGGGATATTTATTCACTCTGTCCGATGGGGATATTTATTCACTGTGTCCGATGGGGATATTTATTCACTCTGTCCGATGGGGATATTTATTCACTGTGTCCGATGGGGATATTTATTCACTCTGTCCGATGGGGATATTTATTCACTGTGTCCGATGGGGATATTTATTCACTCTGTCCGATGGGGATATTTATTCACTCTGTCCGATGGGGATATTTATTCACTGTGTCCGATGGGGATATTTATTCACTGTGTCCGATGGGGATATTTATTCACTCTGTCCGATGGGGATATTTATTCACTGTGTCCGATGGGGATATTTATTCACTCTGTCCGATGGGGATATTTATTCACTCTGTCCGATGGGGATATTTATTCACTCTGTCCGATGGGGATATTTATTCACTGTGTCCGATGGGGATATTTATTCACTCTGTCCGATGGGGATATTTATTCACTCTGTCCGATGGGGATATTTATTCACTGTGTCCGATGGGGATATTTATTCACTCTGTCCGATGGGGATATTTATTCACTGTGTCCGATGGGGATATTTATTCACTCTGTCCGATGGGGATATTTATTCACTGTGTCCGATGGGGATATTTATTCACTCTGTCCGATGGGGATATTTATTCACTCTGTCCGATGGGGATATTTATTCACTCTGTCCGATGGGATATTTATTCACTCTGTCCGATGGGGATATTTATTCACTCTGTCCGATGGGGATATTTATTCACTCTGTCCGATGGGGATATTTATTCACTGTGTCCGATGGGGATATATATTCACTGTGTCCGATGGGGATATTTATTCTCTCTGTCCGATGGGGATATTTATTCACTCTGTCCGATGGGGATATTTATTCACTCTGTCCGATGGGGATATTTATTCACTCTGTCCGATGGGGATATTTATTCACTCTGTCCGATGGGGATATTTATTCACTCTGTCCGATGGGGATATTTATTCACTCTGTCCGATGGGGATATTTATTCACTCTGTCCGATGGGGATATTTATTCACTCTGTCCGATGGGGATATTTATTCACTGTGTCCGATGGGGATATTTATTCACTGTGTCCGATGGGGATATTTATTCACTGTGTCCGATGGGGATATTTATTCACTGTGTCCGATGGGGATATTTATTCACTCTGTCCGATGGGGATATTTATTCACTGTGTCCGATGGGGATATTTATTCACTCTGTCCGATGGGGATATTTATTCTCTCTGTCCGATGGGGATATTTATTCACTGTGTCCGATGGGGATATTTATTCACTGTGTCCGATGGGGATATTTATTCACTGTGTCCGATGGGGATATTTATTCACTCTGTCCGATGGGGATATTTATTCACTCTGTCCGATGGGGATATTTATTCACTCTGTCCGATGGGGATATTTATTCACTGTGTCCGATGGGGATATTTATTCACTCTGTCCGATGGGGATATTTATTCACTGTGTCCGATGGGGATATTTATTCACTCTGTCCGATGGGGATATTTATTCACTGTGTCCGATGGGGATATTTATTCACTCTGTCCGATGGGGATATTTATTCACTGTGTCCGATGGGGATATTTATTCACTCTGTCCGATGGGGATATTTATTCACTGTGTCCGATGGGGATATTTATTCACTGTGTCCGATGGGGATATTTATTCACTCTGTCCGATGGGGATATTTATTCACTCTGTCCGATGGGGATATTTATTCACTGTGTCCGATGGGGATATTTATTCACTGTGTCCGATGGGGATATTTATTCACTCTGTCCGATGGGGATATTTATTCACTCTGTCCGATGGGGATATTTATTCACTGTGTCCGATGGGGATATTTATTCACTGTGTCCGATGGGGATATTTATTCACTCTGTCCGATGGGGATATTTATTCACTCTGTCCGATGGGGATATTTATTCACTGTGTCCGATGGGGATATTTATTCACTGTGTCCGATGGGGATATTTATTCACTCTGTCCGATGGGGATATTTATTCACTCTGTCCGATGGGGATATTTATTCACTGTGTCCGATGGGGATATTTATTCACTCTGTCCGATGGGGATATTTATTCACTCTGTCCGATGGGGATATTTATTCACTGTGTCCGATGGGGATATTTATTCACTCTGTCCGATGGGGATATTTATTCACTCTGTCCGATGGGGATATTTATTCACTCTGTCCGATGGGGATATTTATTCACTGTGTCCGATGGGATATTTATTCACTCTGTCCGATGGGGATATTTATTCTCTCTGTCCGATGGGGATATTTATTCACTCTGTCCGATGGGGATATTTATTCACTCTGTCCGATGGGGATATTTATTCACTCTGTCCGATGGGGATATTTATTCACTCTGTCCGATGGGGATATTTATTCACTCTGTCCGATGGGGATATTTATTCACTCTGTCCGATGGGGATATTTATTCACTGTGTCCGATGGGGATATTTATTCACTCTGTCCGATGGGGATATTTATTCACTCTGTCCGATGGGGATATTTATTCACTGTGTCCGATGGGGATATTTATTCACTCTGTCCGATGGGGATATTTATTCACTGTGTCCGATGGGGATATTTATTCACTCTGTCCGATGGGGATATTTATTCACTGTGTCCGATGGGGATATTTATTCTCTCTGTCCGATGGGGATATTTATTCACTCTGTCCGATGGGGATATTTATTCACTGTGTCCGATGGGGATATTTATTCACTGTGTCCGATGGGGATATTTATTCACTCTGTCCGATGGGGATATTTATTCACTGTGTCCGATGGGGATATTTATTCACTGTGTCCGATGGGGATATTTATTCACTGTGTCCGATGGGGATATTTATTCACTGTGTCCGATGGGGATATTTATTCACTGTGTCCGATGGGGATATTTATTCACTCTGTCCGATGGGGATATTTATTCACTGTGTCCGATGGGGATATTTATTCACTCTGTCCGATGGGGATATTTATTCACTGTGTCCGATGGGGATATTTATTCACTCTGTCCGATGGGGATATTTATTCACTCTGTCCGATGGGGATATTTATTCACTGTGTCCGATGGGGATATTTATTCACTCTGTCCGATGGGGATATTTATTCACTGTGTCCGATGGGGATATTTATTCACTCTGTCCGATGGGGATATTTATTCACTGTGTCCGATGGGGATATTTATTCACTCTGTCCGATGGGGATATTTATTCACTGTGTCCGATGGGGATATTTATTCACTCTGTCCGATGGGGATATTTATTCACTCTGTCCGATGGGGATATTTATTCACTCTGTCCGATGGGGATATTTATTCACTCTGTCCGATGGGGATATTTATTCACTGTGTCCGATGGGGATATTTATTCACTGTGTCCGATGGGGATATTTATTCACTGTGTCCGATGGGGATATTTATTCACTGTGTCCGATGGGGATATTTATTCACTGTGTCCGATGGGGATATTTATTCACTCTGTCCGATGGGGATATTTATTCACTGTGTCCGATGGGGATATTTATTCACTCTGTCCGATGGGGATATTTATTCACTGTGTCCGATGGGGATATTTATTCACTCTGTCCGATGGGGATATTTATTCACTCTGTCCGATGGGGATATTTATTCACTGTGTCCGATGGGGATATTTATTCACTCTGTCCGATGGGGATATTTATTCACTGTGTCCGATGGGGATATTTATTCACTCTGTCCGATGGGGATATTTATTCACTGTGTCCGATGGGGATATTTATTCACTCTGTCCGATGGGGATATTTATTCACTGTGTCCGATGGGGATATTTATTCACTCTGTCCGATGGGGATATTTATTCACTCTGTCCGATGGGATATTTATTCACTCTGTCCGATGGGTATATTTATTCACTCTGTCCGATGGGGATATTTATTCACTCTGTCCGATGGGGATATTTATTCACTGTGTCCGATGGGGATATTTATTCACTCTGGTCCGATGGGGATATTTATTCACTGTGTCCGATGGGGATATTTATTCACTGTGTCCGATGGGGATATTTATTCACTCTGTCCGATGGGGATATTTATTCACTGTGTCCGATGGGGATATTTATTCACTGTGTCCGATGGGGATATTTATTCACTGCGTCCGATGGGGATATTTATTCACTGTGTCCGATGGGGATATTTATTCACTGTGTCCGATGGGGATATTTATTCACTCTGTCCGATGGGGATATTTATTCACTGTGTCCGATGGGGATATTTATTCACTCTGTCCGATGGGGATATTTATTCACTCTGTCCGATGGGGATATTTATTCACTGTGTCCGATGGGGATATTTATTCACTGTGTCCGATGGGGATATTTATTCACTGTGTCCGATGGGGATATTTATTCACTCTGTCCGATGGGATATTTATTCACTCTGTCCGATGGGGATATTTATTCACTGTGTCCGATGGGGATATTTATTCACTGTGTCCGATGGGGATATTTATTCACTCTGTCCGATGGGGATATTTATTCACTGTGTCCGATGGGGATATTTATTCACTGTGTCCGATGGGGATATTTATTCACTGTGTCCGATGGGGATATTTATTCACTCTGTCCGATGGGGATATTTATTCACTGTGTCCGATGGGGATATTTATTCACTGTGTCCGATGGGGATATTTATTCACTCTGTCCGATGGGGATATTTATTCACTCTGTCCGATGGGATATTTATTCACTCTGTCCGATGGGGATATTTATTCACTGTGTCCGATGGGATATTTATTCACTCTGTCCGATGGGGATATTTATTCACTCTGTCCGATGGGGATATTTATTCACTCTGTCCGATGGGGATATTTATTCACTCTGTCCGATGGGGATATTTATTCACTCTGTCCGATGGGGATATTTATTCACTCTGTCCGATGGGGATATTTATTCACTGTGTCCGATGGGGATATTTATTCACTCTGTCCGATGGGGATATTTATTCACTGTGTCCGATGGGGATATTTATTCACTGTGTCCGATGGGGATATTTATTCTCTGTGTCCGATGGGGATATTTATTCACTGTGTCCGATGGGGATATTTATTCACTGTGTCCGTTGGGGATATTTATTCACTGTGTCCGATGGGGATATTTATTCACTGTGTCCGATGGGGATATTTATTCACTGTGTCCGATGGGGATATTTATTCACTGTGTCCGATGGGGATATTTATTCACTCTGTCCGATGGGGATATTTATTCACTGTGTCCGATGGGGATATTTATTCACTGTGTCCGATGGGGATATTTATTCACTGTGTCCGATGGGGATATTTATTCACTGTGTCCGATGGGGATATTTATTCACTGTGTCCGATGGGGATATTTATTCACTGTGTCCGATGGTGATATTTATTCACTGTGTCCGATGGGGATATTTATTCACTCTGTCCGATGGGGATATTTATTCACTGTGTCCGATGGGGATATTTATTCACTGTGTCCGATGGGGATATTTATTCACTCTGTCCGATGGGGATATTTATTCACTCTGTCCGATGGGGATATTTATTCACTCTGTCCGATGGGGATATTTATTCACTCTGTCCGATGGGGATATTTATTCACTCTGTCCGATGGGGATATTTATTCACTCTGTCCGATGGGGATATTTATTCACTCTGTCCCGATGGGGATATTTATTCACTCTGTCCGATGGGGATATTTATTCACTGTGTCCGATGGGGATATTTATTCACTGTGTCCGATGGGGATATTTATTCACTCTGTCCGATGGGGATATTTATTCACTGTGTCCGATGGGGATATTTATTCACTCTGTCCGATGGGGATATTTATTCACTCTGTCCGATGGGGATATTTATTCACTCTGTCCGATGGGGATATTTATTCACTGTGTCCGATGGGGATATTTATTCACTGTGTCCGATGGGGATATTTATTCACTCTGTCCGATGGGATATTTATTCACTGTGTCCGATGGGGATATTTATTCACTGTGTCCGATGGGGATATTTATTCTCTCTGTCCGATGGGGATATTTATTCACTCTGTCCGATGGGGATATTTATTCACTGTGTCCGATGGGGATATTTATTCACTCTGTCCGATGGGGATATTTATTCACTGTGTCCGATGGGGATATTTATTCACTGTGTCCGATGGGGATATTTATTCACTCTGTCCGATGGGGATATTTATTCACTCTGTCCGATGGGGATATTTATTCACTCTGTCCGATGGGGATATTTATTCACTCTGTCCGATGGGGATATTTATTCACTCTGTCCGATGGGGATATTTATTCACTGTGTCCGATGGGGATATTTATTCACTCTGTCCGATGGGGATATTTATTCACTCTGTCCGATGGGGATATTTATTCACTGTGTCCGATGGGGATATTTATTCACTCTGTCCGATGGGGATATTTATTCACTGTGTCCGATGGGGATATTTATTCACTCTGTCCGATGGGGATATTTATTCACTGTGTCCGATGGGGATATTTATTCACTCTGTCCGATGGGGATATTTATTCACTGTGTCCGATGGGGATATTTATTCACTCTGTCCGATGGGGATATTTATTCACTGTGTCCGATGGGGATATTTATTCACTGTGTCCGATGGGGATATTTATTCACTCTGTCCGATGGGGATATTTATTCACTCTGTCCGATGGGGATATTTATTCACTGTGTCCGATGGGATATTTATTCACTCTGTCCGATGGGGATATTTATTCACTCTGTCCGATGGGGATATTTATTCACTCTGTCCGATGGGGATATTTATTCACTCTGTCCGATGGGGATATTTATTCACTCTGTCCGATGGGGATATTTATTCACTCTGTCCGATGGGGATATTTATTCACTCTGTCCAATGGGGATATTTATTCACTCTGTCCGATGGGGATATTTATTCACTCTGTCCGATGGGGATATTTATTCACTCTGTCCGATGGGGATATTTATTCACTCTGTCCGATGGGGATATTTATTCACTGTGTCCGATGGTGATATTTATTCACTCTGTCCGATGGGGATATTTATTCTCTCTGTCCGATGGGGATATTTATTCACTGTGTCCGATGGGGATATTTATTCACTCTGTCCGATGGGGATATTTATTCACTGTGTCCGATGGGGATATTTATTCACTCTGTCCGATGGGGATATTTATTCACTCTGTCCGATGGGGATATTTATTCACTCTGTCCGATGGGGATATTTATTCACTCTGTCCGATGGGGATATTTATTCACTCTGTCCAATGGGGATATTTATTCACTCTGTCCAATGGGGATATTTATTCACTCTGTCCAATGGGGATATTTATTCTCTCTGTCCGATGGGATATTTATTCACTGTGTCCGATGGGGATATTTATTCACTCTGTCCGATGGGGATATTTATTCACTGTGTCCAATGGGGATATTTATTCACTGTGTCCGATGGGGATATTTATTCACTGTGTCCGATGGGGATATTTATTCACTGTGTCCGATGGGGATATTTATTCACTCTGTCCGATGGGGATATTTATTCACTGTGTCCGATGGGGATATTTATTCACTGTGTCCGATGGGGATATTTATTCACTGTGTCCGATGGGGATATTTATTCACTCTGTCCAATGGGGATATTTATTCACTCTGTCCGATGGGGATATTTATTCACTCTGTCCGATGGGGATATTTATTCACTGTGTCCGATGGGGATATTTATTCACTCTGTCCGATGGGGATATTTATTCACTGTGTCCAATGGGGATATTTATTCTCTCTGTCCGATGGGGATATTTATTCACTGTGGCCGATGGGGATATTTATTCACTCTGTCCGATGGGGATATTTATTCACTGTGTCCGATGGGGATATTTATTCACTGTGTCCGATGGGGATATTTATTCACTCTGTCCGATGGGGATATTTATTCACTCTGTCCGATGGGGATATTTATTCACTGTGTCCAATGGGGATATTTATTCTCTCTGTCCGATGGGGATATTTATTCACTGTGTCCGATGGGGATATTTATTCACTCTGTCCAATGGGGATATTTATTCACTGTGTCCGATGGGGATATTTATTCACTCTGTCCGATGGGGATATTTATTCACTGTGTCCGATGGGGATATTTATTCACACTGTCCGATGGGGATATTTATTCACTGTGTCCGATGGGGATATTTATTCACTGTGTCCGATGGGGATATTTATTCACTCTGTCCGATGGGGATATTTATTCACTCTGTCCGATGGGGATATTTATTCACTCTGTCCGATGGGGATATTTATTCACTGTGTCCGATGGGGATATTTATTCACTCTGTCCGATGGGGATATTTATTCACTCTGTCCGATGGGGATATTTATTCACTCTGTCCGATGGGGATATTTATTCACTGTGTCCGATGGGGATATTTATTCACTGTGTCCGATGGGGATATTTATTCACTCTGTCCGATGGGGATATTTATTCACTGTGTCCGATGGGGATATTTATTCACTGTGTCCAATGGGGATATTTATTCACTCTGTCCGATGGGGATATTTATTCACTGTGTCCGATGGGGATATTTATTCACTCTGTCCGATGGGGATATTTATTCACTGTGTCCAATGGGGATATTTATTCACTCTGTCCGATGGGGATATTTATTCACTGTGTCCGATGGGGATATTTATTCACTGTGTCCGATGGGGATATTTATTCACTGTGTCCGATGGGGATATTTATTCACTCTGTCCGATGGGGATATTTATTCACTCTGTCCGATGGGGATATTTATTCACTGTGTCCGATGGGGATATTTATTCACTGTGTCCGATGGGGATATTTATTCACTGTGTCCGATGGGGATATTTATTCACTGTGTCCGATGGGGATATTTATTCACTCTGTCCGATGGGGATATTTATTCACTGTGTCCGATGGGGATATTTATTCACTGTGTCCGATGGGGATATTTATTCACTGTGTCCGATGGGGATATTTATTCACTGTGTCCGATGGGGATATTTATTCACTGTGTCCGATGGGGATATTTATTCACTCTGTCCGATGGGGATATTTATTCACTGTGTCCGATGGGGATATTTATTCACTGTGTCCGATGGGGATATTTATTCACTGTGTCCGATGGGGATATTTATTCACTGTGTCCGATGGGGATATTTATTCACTGTGTCCAATGGGGATATTTATTCACTGTGTCCGATGGGGATATTTATTCACTCTGTCCGATGGGATATTTATTCACTCTGTCCGATGGGGATATTTATTCACTCTGTCCGATGGGGATATTTATTCACTCTGTCCGATGGGGATATTTATTCACTCTGTCCGATGGGGATATTTATTCACTCTGTCCGATGGGGATATTTATTCACTGTGTCCGATGGGGATATTTATTCACTCTGTCCGATGGGGATATTTATTCACTGTGTCCGATGGGGATATTTATTCACTGTGTCCAATGGGGATATTTATTCACTGTGTCCGATGGGGATATTTATTCACTCTGTCCGATGGGGATATTTATTCACTCTGTCCGATGGGGATATTTATTCACTGTGTCCGATGGGGATATTGATTCACTCTGTCCGATGGGGATATTTATTCACTCTGTCCGATGGGGATATTTATTCACTCTGTCCGATGGGGATATTTATTCACTCTGTCCGATGGGGATATTTATTCACTGTGTCCGATGGGGATATTTATTCACTGTGTCCAATGGGGATATTTATTCTCTCTGTCCGATGGGATATTTATTCACTGTGTCCGATGGGGATATTTATTCACTGTGTCCGATGGGGATATTTATTCACTGTGTCCGATGGGGATATTTATTCACTCTGTCCGATGGGGATATTTATTCACTGTGTCCGATGGGGATATTTATTCACTGTGTCCGATGGGGATATTTATTCACTGTGTCCGATGGGGATATTTATTCACTGTGTCCGATGGGGATATTTATTCACTGTGTCCAATGGGGATATTTATTCTCTCTGTCCGATGGGGATATTTATTCACTGTGTCCGATGGGGATATTTATTCACTGTGTCCGATGGGGATATTTATTCACTGTGTCCGATGGGGATATTTATTCACTGTGTCCGATGGGGATATTTATTCTCTCTGTCCGATGGGGATATTTATTCACTCTGTCCGATGGGGATATTTATTCACTGTGTCCGATGGGGATATTTATTCTCTCTGTCCGATGGGGATATTTATTCACTGTGTCCGATGGGGATATTTATTCACTCTGTCCGATGGGGATATTTATTCACTGTGTCCGATGGGGATATTTATTCACTCTGTCCGATGGGGATATTTATTCACTGTGTCCGATGGGGATATTTATTCACTCTGTCCGATGGGGATATTTATTCACTCTGTCCGATGGGGATATTTATTCACTCTGTCCGATGGGGATATTTATTCACTGTGTCCGATGGGGATATTTATTCACTCTGTCCGATGGGGATATTTATTCACTGTGTCCGATGGGGATATTTATTCACTGTGTCCGATGGGGATATTTATTCACTCTGTCCGATGGGGATATTTATTCACTGTGTCCGATGGGGATATTTATTCACTCTGTCCGATGGGGATATTTATTCACTGTGTCCGATGGGGATATTTATTCACTCTGTCCGATGGGGATATTTATTCACTGTGTCCGATGGGGATATTTATTCACTCTGTCCGATGGGGATATTTATTCACTCTGTCCGATGGGGATATTTATTCACTCTGTCCGATGGGGATATTTATTCACTGTGTCCGATGGGGATATTTATTCACTCTGTCCGATGGGGATATTTATTCACTGTGTCCGATGGGGATATTTATTCACTCTGTCCGATGGGGATATTTATTCACTCTGTCCGATGGGGATATTTATTCACTGTGTCCGATGGGGATATTTATTCACTCTGTCCGATGGGGATATTTATTCACTGTGTCCGATGGGGATATTTATTCACTGTGTCCGATGGGGATATTTATTCACTCTGTCCGATGGGGATATTTATTCACTGTGTCCGATGGGGATATTTATTCACTGTGTCCGATGGGGATATTTATTCACTCTGTCCGATGGGGATATTTATTCACTGTGTCCGATGGGATATTTATTCACTGTGTCCGATGGGGATATTTATTCACTCTGTCCGATGGGGATATTTATTCACTCTGTCCGATGGGGATATTTATTCACTCTGTCCGATGGGGATATTTATTCACTGTGTCCGATGGGGATATTTATTCACTCTGTCCGATGGGGATATTTATTCACTGTGTCCGATGGGGATATTTATTCACTCTGTCCGATGGGGATATTTATTCACTCTCTCCGATGGGGATATTTATTCACTGTGTCCGATGGGGATATTTATTCACTGTGTCCGATGGGGATATTTATTCACTGTGTCCGATGGGGATATTTATTCACTCTGTCCGATGGGGATATTTATTCACTCTGTCCGATGGGGATATTTATTCTCTCTGTCCGATGGGGATATTTATTCACTGTGTCCGATGGGGATATTTATTCACTCTGTCCGATGGGGATATTTATTCACTCTGTCCGATGGGGATATTTATTCACTCTGTCCGATGGGGATATTTATTCACTGTGTCCGATGGGGATATTTATTCACTCTGTCCGATGGGGATATTTATTCACTCTGTCCGATGGGGATATTTATTCACTCTGTCCGATGGGGATATTTATTCACTGTGTCCGATGGGGATATTTATTCACTCTGTCCGATGGGGATATTTATTCACTCTGTCCGATGGGGATATTTATTCACTGTGTCCGATGGGGATATTTATTCACTCTGTCCGATGGGGATATTTATTCACTCTGTCCGATGGGGATATTTATTCACTCTGTCCGATGGGGATATTTATTCACTCTGTCCGATGGGGATATTTATTCACTGTGTCCGATGGGGATATTTATTCACTCTGTCCGATGGGGATATTTATTCACTCTGTCCGATGAGGATATTTATTCACTGTGTCCGATGGGGATATTTATTCACTCTGTCCGATGGGGATATTTATTCACTCTGTCCGATGGGGATATTTATTCACTGTGTCCGATGGGGATATTTATTCACTCTGTCCGATGAGGATATTTATTCACTGTGTCCGATGGGGATATTTATTCACTCTGTCCGATGGGGATATTTATTCACTGTGTCCGATGGGGATATTTATTCACTCTGTCCGATGGGGATATTTATTCACTCTGTCCGATGGGGATATTTATTCACTCTGTCCGATGAGGATATTTATTCACTCTGTCCGATGGGGATATTTATTCACTCTGTCCGATGGGGATATTTATTCACTCTGTCCGATGGGGATATTTATTCACTGTGTCCGATGGGGATATTTATTCACTCTGTCCGATGAGGATATTTATTCACTGTGTCCGATGGGGATATTTATTCACTGTGTCCGATGGGGATATTTATTCACTCTGTCCGATGGGGATATTTATTCACTCTGTCCGATGGGGATATTTATTCACTGTGTCCGATGGGGATATTTATTCACTCTGTCCGATGGGGATATTTATTCACTGTGTCCGATGGGGATATTTATTCACTCTCTCCGATGGGGATATTTATTCACTGTGTCCGATGGGGATATTTATTCACTCTGTCCGATGGGGATATTTATTCACTCTGTCCGATGGGGATATTTATTCACTGTGTCCGATGGGGATATTTATTCACTCTGTCCGATGGGGATATTTATTCACTCTGTCCGATGGGGATATTTATTCACTGTGTCCGATGGGGATATTTATTCACTGTGTCCGATGGGGATATTTATTCACTCTGTCCGATGGGGATATTTATTCACTGTGTCCGATGGGGATATTTATTCACTCTGTCCGATGGGGATATTTATTCACTGTGTCCGATGGGGATATTTATTCACTCTGTCCGATGGGGATATTTATTCACTCTGTCCGATGGGGATATTTATTCCCTCTGTCCGATGGGGATATTTATTCACTGTGTCCGATGGGGATATTTATTCACTCTGTCCGATGGGGATATTTATTCACTGTGTCCGATGGGGATATTTATTCACTCTCTCCGATGGGGATATTTATTCACTCTGTCCGATGGGGATATTTATTCACTGTGTCCGATGGGGATATTTATTCACACTGTCCGATGGGGATATTTATTCACTGTGTCCGATGGGGATATTTATTCACTGTGTCCGATGGGGATATTTATTCACTCTCTCCGATGGGGATATTTATTCACTCTGTCCGATGGGGATATTTATTCACTGTGTCCGATGGGGATATTTATTCACACTGTCCGATGGGGATATTTATTCACTGTGTCCGATGGGGATATTTATTCACTCTGTCCGATGGGGATATTTATTCACTCTCTCCGATGGGGATATTTATTCACTCTGTCCGATGGGGATATTTATTCACTGTGTCCGATGGGGATATTTATTCACTGTGTCCGATGGGGATATTTATTCACTGTGTCCGATGGGGATATTTATTCACTCTGTCCGATGGGGATATTTATTCACTCTGTCCGATGGGGATATTTATTCACTGTGTCCGATGGGGATATTTATTCACTCTGTCCGATGGGGATATTTATTCACTCTGTCCGATGGGGATATTTATTCACTCTGTCCGATGGGGATATTTATTCACTCTGTCCGATGGAGATATTTATTCACTGTGTCCGATGGGGATATTTATTCACTCTGTCCGATGGGGATATTTATTCACTCTGTCCGATGGGGATATTTATTCACTGTGTCCGATGGGGATATTTATTCACTCTGTCCGATGGGGATATTTATTCACTCTGTCCGATGGGGATATTTATTCACTCTGTCCGATGGGGATATTTATTCACTGTGTCCGATGGGGATATTTATTCACTCTGTCCGATGGGGATATTTATTCACTCTGTCCGATGGGGATATTTATTCACTGTGTCCGATGGGGATATTTATTCACTCTGTCCGATGGGGATATTTATTCACTCTGTCCGATGGGGATATTTATTCACTCTGTCCGATGGGGATATTTATTCACTCTGTCCGATGGAGATATTTATTCACTGTGTCCGATGGGGATATTTATTCACTGTGTCCGATGGGGATATTTATTCACTCTGTCCGATGGGGATATTTATTCACTGTGTCCGATGGGGATATTTATTCACTCTGTCCGATGGGGTTATTTATTCACTGTGTCCGATGGGGATATTTATTCACTCTGTCCGATGGGGATATTTATTCACTCTGTCCGATGGGGATATTTATTCACTCTGTCCGATGGGGATATTTATTCACTCTGTCCGATGGGGATATTTATTCACTCTGTCCGATGGGGATATTTATTCACTGTGTCCGATGGGGATATTTATTCACTGTGTCCGATGGGGATATTTATTCTCTCTGTCCGATGGGGATATTTATTCACTGTGTCCGATGGGGATATTTATTCACTGTGTCCGATGGGGATATTTATTCACTCTGTCCGATGGGGATATTTATTCACTCTGTCCGATGGGGATATTTATTCACTCTGTCCGATGGGGATATTTATTCAGTCTGTCCGATGGGGATATTATTCACTGTGTCCGATGGGGATATTTATTCTCTCTGTCCGATGGGGATATTTATTCACTCTGTCCGATGGGGATATTTATTCACTGTGTACGATGGGGATATTTATTCACTCTGTCCGATGGGGATATTTATTCACTGTGTCCGATGGGGATATTTATTCACTGTGTCCGATGGGGATATTTATTCACTGTGTCCGATGGGGATATTTATTCACTCTGTCCGATGGGGATATTTATTCACTGTGTCCGATGGGGATATTTATTCACTCTGTCCGATGGGGATATTTATTCACTCTGTCCGATGGGGATATTTATTCACTCTGTCCGATGGGGATATTTATTCACTCTGTCCGATGGAGATATTTATTCACTGTGTCCGATGGGGATATTTATTCACTGTGTCCGATGGGGATATTTATTCACTCTGTCCGATGGGGATATTTATTCACTCTGTCCGATGGGGATATTTATTCACTGTGTCCGATGGGGATATTTATTCACTCTGTCCGATGGGGATATTTATTCACTGTGTCCGATGGGGATATTTATTCACTGTGTCCGATGGGGATATTTATTCACTGTGTCCGATGGGGATATTTATTCACTGTGTCCGATGGGGATATTTATTCACTGTGTCCGATGGGGATATTTATTCACTGTGTCCGATGGGGATATTTATTCACTCTGTCTGATGGGGATATTTATTCACTCTGTCCGGTGGGGATATTTATTCACTGTGTCCGATGGGGATATTTATTCACTCTGTCCGATGGGGATATTTATTCACTCTGTCCGATGGGGATATTTATTCACACTGTCCGATGGGGATATTTATTCACTCTGTCCGATGGGGATATTTATTCACTCTGTCCGATGGGGATATTTATTCACTCTGTCCGATGGGGATATTTATTCACTCTGTCCGATGGGGATATTTATTCACTGTGTCCGATGGGGATATTTATTCACTCTGTCTGATGGGGATATTTATTCACTGTGTCCGATGGGGATATTTATTCACTCTGTCTGATGGGGATATTTATTCACTGTGTCCGATGGGGATATTTATTCACTCTGTCCGATGGAGATATTTATTCACTGTGTCCGATGGAGATATTTATTCACTGTGTCCGATGGGGATATTTATTCTCTCTGTCCGATGGGGATATTTATTCACTGTGTCCGATGGGGATATTTATTCACTCTGTCCGATGGGGATATTTATTCACTCTGTCCGATGGGGATATTTATTCACTCTGTCCGATGGGGATATTTATTCACTCTGTCCGATGGGGATATTTATTCACTGTGTCCGATGGGGATATTTATTCACTCTGTCTGATGGGGATATTTATTCACTCTGTCCGATGGGGATATTTATTCACTCTGTCCGATGGAGATATTTATTCACTGTGTCCGATGGGGATATTTATTCACTCTGTCCGATGGGGATATTTATTCACTGTGTCCGATGGGGATATTTATTCACTCTGTCCGATGGGGATATTTATTCTCTCTGTCTGATGGGGATATTTATTCACTCTGTCCGATGGGGATATTTATTCACTGTGTCCGATGGGGATATTTAATAACTCTGTCCGATGGGGATATTTATTCACTCTGTCCGATGGGGATATTTATTCACTCTGTCCGATGGGGATATTTATTCACTCTGTCCGATGGGGATATTTATTCACTCTGTCCGATGGGGATATTTATTCACTCTGTCCGATGGGGATATTTATTCACTGTGTCCGATGGGGATATTTATTCACTCTGTCCGATGGAGATATTTATTCACTGTGTCCGATGGGGATATTTATTCACTGTGTCCAATGGGGATATTTATTCACTGTGTCCGATGGGGATATTTATTCACTGTGTCCGATGGGGATATTTATTCACTGTGTCCGATGGGGATATTTATTCACTCTGTCCGATGGGGATATTTATTCACTCTGTCCGATGGGGATATTTATTCACTCTGTCCGATGGAGATATTTATTCACTGTGTCCGATGGGGATATTTATTCACTGTGTCCAATGGGGATATTTATTCACTGTGTCCGATGGGGATATTTATTCACTGTGTCCGATGGGGATATTTATTCACTGTGTCCGATGGGGATATTTATTCACTCTGTCCGATGGGGATATTTATTCACTCTGTCCGATGGGGATATTTATTCACTGTGTCCGATGGGGATATTTATTCACTGTGTCCAATGGGGATATTTATTCACTGTGTCCGATGGGGATATTTATTCACTCTGTCCGATGGGGATATTTATTCACTGTGTCCGATGGGGATATTTATTCACTGTGTCCGATGGGGATATTTATTCACTGTGTCCGATGGGGATATTTATTCACTCTGTCCGATGGGGATATTTATTCACTCTGTCCGATGGGGATATTTATTCACTGTGTCCGATGGGGATATTTATTCACTGTGTCCGATGGGGATATTTATTCACTCTGTCCGATGGGGATATTTATTCACTCTGTCCGATGGGGATATTTATTCACTGTGTCCGATGGGGATATTTATTCACTGTGTCCGATGGGGATATTTATTCACTGTGTCCGATGGGGATATTTATTCACTCTGTCCGATGGGGATATTTATTCACTCTGTCCGATGGGGATATTTATTCACTCTGTCCGATGGGGATATTTATTCACTGTGTCCGATGGGGATATTTATTCACTCTGTCCGATGGGGATATTTATTCACTCTGTCCGATGGGGATATTTATTCACTGTGTCCGATGGGGATATTTATTCACTCTGTCCGATGGGGATATTTATTCACTGTGTCCGATGGGGATATTTATTCACTGTGTCCGATGGGGATATTTATTCACTCTGTCCGATGGAGATATTTATTCACTCTGTCCGATGGGGATATTTATTCACTCTGTCCGATGGGGATATTTATTCACTCTGTCCGATGGGGATATTTATTCACTGTGTCCCATGGGGATATTTATTCACTCTGTCCGATGGGGATATTTATTCACTCTGTCCGATGGGGATATTTATTCACTCTGTCCGATGGGGATATTTATTCACTGTGTCCCATGGGGATATTTATTCACTCTGTCCGATGGGGATATTTATTCACTCTGTCCGATGGGGATATTTATTCACTGTGTCCCATGGGGATATTTATTCACTCTGTCCGATGGGGATATTTATTCACTCTGTCCGATGGGGATATTTATTCACTCTGTCCGATGGGGATATTTATTCACTCTGTCCGATGGGGATATTTATTCACTGTGTCCGATGGGGATATTTATTCACTCTGACCGATGGGGATATTTATTCACTGTGTCCGATGGGGATATTTATTCACTGTGTCCGATGGGGATATTTATTCACTCTGTCCGATGGGGATATTTATTCACTGTGTCCGATGGGGATATTTATTCACTGTGTCCGATGGGGATATTTATTCACTCTGTCCGATGGGGATATTTATTCACTGTGTCCGATGGGGATATTTATTCACTGTGTCCGATGGGGATATTTATTCACTGTGTCCGATGGGGATATTTATTCACTCTGTCCGATGGGGATATTTATTCACTCTGTCCGATGGGGATATTTATTCACTCTGTCCGATGGGGATATTTATTCACTGTGTCCGATGGGGATATTTATTCACTCTGTCCGATGGGGATATTTATTCACTCTGTCCGATGGGGATATTTATTCACTGTGTCCGATGGGGATATTTATTCACTCTGTCCGATGGGGATATTTATTCACTGTGTCCGATGGGGATATTTATTCACTGTGTCCGATGGGGATATTTATTCACTCTGTCCGATGGGGATATTTATTCACTGTGTCCGATGGGGATATTTATTCACTCTGTCCGATGGGGATATTTATTCACTCTGTCCGATGGGGATATTTATTCACTGTGTCCGATGGGGATATTTATTCACTGTGTCCGATGGGGATATTTATTCACTGTGTCCAATGGGGATATTTATTCACTGTGTCCGATGGGGATATTTATTCACTGTGTCCGATGGGGATATTTATTCACTCTGTCCGATGGGGATATTTATTCACTGTGTCCGATGGGGATATTTATTCTCTCTGTCCGATGGGGATATTTATTCACTGTGTCCGATGGGGATATTTATTCACTCTGTCCGATGGGGATATTTATTCACTGTGTCCGATGGAGATATTTATTCACTGTGTCCGATGGGGATATTTATTCACTGTGTCCGATGGGGATATTTATTCACTCTGTCCGATGGGGATATTTATTCACTGTGTCCGATGGGGATATTTATTCACTGTGTCCGATGGGGATATTTATTCACTCTGTCCGATGGGGATATTTATTCACTCTGTCCGATGGGGATATTTATTCACTGTGTCCGATGGGGATATTTATTCACTGTGTCCGATGGGGATATTTATTCACTCTGTCCGATGGGGATATTTATTCACTGTGTCCGATGGGGATATTTATTCACTGTGTCCGATGGGGATATTTATTCTCTCTGTCCGATGGGGATATTTATTCACTGTGTCCGATGGGGATATTTATTCACTGTGTCCGATGGGGATATTTATTCACTGTGTCCGATGGGGATATTTATTCACTGTGTCCGATGGGGATATTTATTCACTCTGTCCGATGGGGATATTTATTCACTCTGTCCGATGCGGATATTTATTCACTCTGTCCGATGGGGATATTTATTCACTGTGTCCGATGGGGATTTTTATTCACTGTGTCCGATGGGGATATTTATTCACTCTGTCCGATGGGGATATTTATTCACTCTGTCCGATGGGGATATTTATTCACTGTGTCCGATGGGGATATTTATTCTCTCTGTCCAATGGGGATATTTATTCACTCTGTCCGATGGGGATATTTATTCACTCTGTCCGATGGGGATATTTATTCACTGTGTCCGATGGGGATATTTATTCACTCTGTCCGATGGGGATATTTATTCACTGTGTCCGATGGGGATATTTATTCACACTGTCCGATGGGGATATTTATTCACTCTGTCCGATGGGGATATTTATTCACTGTGTCCGATGGGGATATTTATTCACTCTGTCCGATGGGGATATTTATTCACTGTGTCCGATGGGGATATTTATTCACTGTGTCCGATGGGGATATTTATTCACTGTGTCCGATGGGGATATTTATTCACTCTGTCCGATGGGGATATTTATTCACTCTGCCCGATGGGGATATTTATTCACTCTGTCCGATGGGGATATTTATTCACTGTGTCCGATGGGGATATTTATTCACTCTGTCCGATGGGGATATTTATTCACTCTGTCCGATGGGGATATTTATTCACTCTGTCCGATGGGGATATTTATTCACTCTGTCCGATGGGGATATTTATTCACTCTGTCCGATGGGGATATTTATTTACTCTGTCCGATGGGGATATTTATTCACTCTGTCCGATGGGGATATTTATTCACTCTGTCCGATGGGGATATTTATTCACTCTGTCCGATGGGGATATTTATTCACTGTGTCCGATGGGGATATTTATTCACTCTGTCCGATGGGGATATTTATTCACTGTGTCCGATGGGGATATTTATTCACTGTGTCCGATGGGGATATTTATTCACTGTGTCCGATGGGGATATTTATTCACTCTGTCCGATGTGGATATTTATTCACTCTGTCCGATGGGGATATTTATTCACTCTGTCCGATGGGGATATTTATTCACTGTGTCCGATGAGGATATTTATTCACTCTGTCCGATGGGGATATTTATTCACTCTGTCCGATGGGGATATTTATTCACTGTGTCCGATGGGGATATTTATTCACTGTGTCCGATGGGGATATTTATTCACTGTGTCCGATGGGGATATTTATTCACTGTGTCCGATGGGGATATTTATTCACTGTGTCCGATGGGGATATTTATTCACTGTGTCCGATGGGGATATTTATTCACTCTGTCCGATGGGGATATTTATTCACTCTGTCCGATGGGGATATTTATTCACTGTGTCCGATGGGGATATTTATTCACTCTGTCCGATGGGGATATTTATTCACTGTGTCCGATGGGGATATTTATTCACTGTGTCCGATGGGGATATTTATTCACTCTGTCCGATGGGGATATTTATTCACTGTGTCCGATGGGGATATTTATTCACTGTGTCCGATGGGGATATTTATTCACTGTGTCCGATGGGGATATTTATTCACTCTGTCCGATGGGGATATTTATTCACTCTGTCCGATGGGGATATTTATTCACTGTGTCCGATGGGGATATTTATTCACTGTGTCCGATGGGGACATTTATTCACTGTGTCCGATGGGGATATTTATTCACTCTGTCCGATGGGGATATTTATTCACTCTGTCCGATGGGGATATTTATTCACTGTGTCCGATGAGGATATTTATTCACTCTGTCCGATGGGGATATTTATTCACTCTGTCCGATGGGGATATTTATTCACTGTGTCCGATGGGGATATTTATTCACTCTGTCCGATGGGGATATTTATTCACTGTGTCCGATGGGGATATTTATTCACTGTGTCCGATGGGGATATTTATTCACTGTGTCCGATGGGGATATTTATTCACTGTGTCCGATGGGGATATTTATTCACTCTGTCCGATGGGGATATTTATTCACTCTGTCCGATGGGGATATTTATTCACTCTGTCCGATGGGGATATTTATTCACTCTGTCCGATGGGGATATTTATTCACTGTGTCCGATGGGGATATTTATTCACTCTGTCCGATGGGGATATTTATTCACTCTGTCCGATGGGGATATTTATTCACTGTGTCCGATGGGGATATTTATTCACTCTGTCCGATGGGGATATTTATTCTCTCTGTCCGATGGGGATATTTATTCACTCTGTCCGATGGGGATATTTATTCACTCTGTCCGATGCGGATATTTATTCACTGTGTCCGATGGGGATATTTATTCACTGTGTCCGATGGGGATATTTATTCACTCTGTCCGATGGGGATATTTATTCACTGTGTCCGATGGGGATATTTATTCACTCTGTCCGATGGGGATATTTATTCACTGTGTCCGATGGGGATATTTATTCACTGTGTCCGATGGGGATATTTATTCACTGTGTCCGATGGGGATATTTATTCACTGTGTCCGATGGGGATATTTATTCACTGTGTCCGATGGGGATATTTATTCACTCTGTCCGATGGGGATATTTATTCACTGTGTCCGATGGGGATATTTATTCACTCTGTCCGATGGGGATATTTATTCACTCTGTCCGATGGGGATATTTATTCACTCTGTCCGATGGGGATATTTATTCACTCTGTCCGATGGGGATATTTATTCTCTCTGTCCGATGGGGATATTTATTCACTCTGTCCGATGGGGATATTTATTCACTGTGTCCGATGGGGATATTTATTCACTGTGTCCGATGGGGATATTTATTCACTCTGTCCGATGGGGATATTTATTCACTGTGTCCGATGGGGATATTTATTCACTCTGTCCGATGGGGATATTTATTCACTGTGTCCGATGGGGATATTTATTCACTCTGTCCGATGGGGATATTTATTCACTCTGTCCGATGGGGATATTTATTCTCTCTGTCCGATGGGGATATTTATTCACTCTGTCCGATGGGGATATTTATTCACTGTGTCCGATGGGGATATTTATTCACTGTGTCCGATGGGGATATTTATTCACTCTGTCCGATGGGGATATTTATTCACTCTGTCCGATGGGGATATTTATTCACTGTGTCCGATGGGGATATTTATTCACTGTGTCCGATGGGGATATTTATTCACTGTGTCCGATGGGGATATTTATTCACTCTGTCCGATGGGGATATTTATTCACTGTGTCCGATGGGGATATTTATTCACTCTGTCCGATGGGGATATTTATTCACTCTGTCCGATGGGGATATTTATTCACTGTGTCCGATGGGGATATTTATTCACTCTGTCCGATGTGGATATTTATTCACTCTGTCCGATGGGGATATTTATTCACTGTGTCCGATGGGGATATTTATTCACTCTGTCCGATGGGGATATTTATTCACTCTGTCCGATGGGGATATTTATTCACTCTGTCCGATGGGGATATTTATTCACTCTGTCCGATGGGGATATTTATTCACTCTGTCCGATGGGGATATTTATTCACTCTGTCCGATGGGGATATTTATTCACTCTGTCCGATGGGGATATTTATTCTCTCTGTCCGATGGGGATATTTATTCACTGTGTCCGATGGGGATATTTATTCACTGTGTCCGATGGGGATATTTATTCACTCTGTCCGATGGGGATATTTATTCACTCTGTCCGATGGGGATATTTATTCACTCTGTCCGATGGGGATATTTATTCACTCTGTCCGATGGGGATATTTATTCTCTCTGTCCGATGGGGATATTTATTCACTGTGTCCGATGGGGATATTTATTCACTGTGTCCGATGGGGATATTTATTCACTGTGTCCGATGGGGATATTTATTCACTGTGTCCGATGGGGATATTTATTCACTGTGTCCGATGGGGATATTTATTCACTGTGTCCGATGGGGATATTTATTCACTGTGTCCGATGGGGATATTTATTCACTCTGTCCGATGGGGATATTTATTCACTCTGTCCGATGGGGATATTTATTCTCTCTGTCCGATGGGGATATTTATTCACTCTGTCCGATGGGGATATTTATTCACTCTGTCCGATGGGGATATTTATTCACTCTGTCCGATGGGGATATTTATTCACTCTGTCCGATGGGGATATTTATTCACTCTGTCCGATGGGGATATTTATTCTCTCTGTCCGATGGGGATATTTATTCACTGTGTCCGATGGGGATATTTATTCACTCTGTCCGATGGGGATATTTATTCACTCTGTCCGATGGGGATATTTATTCACTGTGTCCGATGGGGATATTTATTCACTGTGTCCGATGGGGATATTTATTCACTGTGTCCGATGGGGATATTTATTCACTCTGTCCGATGGGGATATTTATTCACTGTGTCCGATGGGGATATTTATTCACTGTGTCCGATGGGGATATTTATTCACTGTGTCCGATGGGGATATTTATTCACTGTGTCCGATGGGGATATTTATTCACTCTGTCCGATGGGGATATTTATTCACTGTGTCCGATGGGGATATTTATTCACTGTGTCCGATGGGGATATTTATTCACTGTGTCCGATGGGGATATTTATTCACTCTGTCCGATGGGGATATTTATTCACTGTGTCCGATGGGGATATTTATTCACTGTGTCCGATGGGGATATTTATTCACTCTGTCCGATGGGGATATTTATTCACTGTGTCCGATGGGGATATTTATTCACTCTGTCCGATGGGGATATTTATTCACTGTGTCCGATGGGGATATTTATTCACTCTGTCCGATGGGGATATTTATTCACTGTGTCCGATGGGGATATTTATTCACTCTGTCCGATGGGGATATTTATTCACTCTGTCCGATGGGGATATTTATTCACTGTGTCCGATGGGGATATTTATTCACACTGTCCGATGGGGATATTTATTCACTGTGTCCGATGGGGATATTTATTCACTCTGTCCGATGGGGATATTTATTCACTCTGTCCGATGGGGATATTTATTCACTCTGTCCGATGGGGATATTTATTCACTGTGTCCGATGGGGATATTTATTCACTGTGTCCGATGGGGATATTTATTCACTCTGTCCGATGGGGATATTTATTCACTGTGTCCGATGGGGATATTTATTCACTGTGTCCGATGGGGATATTTATTCACTCTGTCCGATGGGGATATTTATTCACTGTGTCCGATGGGGATATTTATTCACTCTGTCCGATGGGGATATTTATTCACTCTGTCCGATGGGGATATCTATTCACTCTGTCCGATGGGGATATTTATTCACTGTGTCCGATGGGGATATTTATTCACTCTGTCTGATGGGGATATTTATTCACTGTGTCCGATGGGGATATTTATTCACTGTGTCCGATGGGGATATTTATTCACTCTGTCCGATGGGGATATTTATTCACTGTGTCCGATGGGGATATCTATTCACTCTGTCCGATGGGGATATTTATTCACTGTGTCCGATGGGGATATTTATTCACTGTGTCCGATGGGGATATTTATTCACTCTGTCCGATGGGGATATTTATTCACTGTGTCCGATGGGGATATTTATTCACTGTGTCCGATGGGGATATTTATTCACTCTGTCCGATGGGGATATTTATTCACTGTGTCCGATGGGGATATTTATTCACTGTGTCCGATGGGGATATTTATTCACTGTGTCCGATGGGGATATCTATTCACTCTGTCCGATGGGGATATTTATTCACTGTGTCCGATGGGGATATTTATTCACTGTGTCCGATGGGGATATTTATTCACTCTGTCCGATGGGGATATTTATTCACTGTGTCCGATGGGGATATTTATTCACTGTGTCCGATGGGGATATTTATTCACTCTGTCCGATGGGGATATTTATTCACTCTGTCCGATGGGGATATTTATTCACTGTGTCCGATGGGGATATTTATTCACTGTGTCCGATGGGGATATTTATTCACTCTGTCCGATGGGGATATTTATTCACTCTGTCCGATGGGGATATTTATTCACTCTGTCCGATGGGGATATTTATTCACTCTGTCCGATGGGGATATTTATTCACTGTGTCCGATGGGGATATTTATTCACTGTGTCCGATGGGGATATTTATTCACTCTGTCCGATGGGGATATTTATTCACTGTGTCCGATGGGGATATTTATTCACTCTGTCCGATGGGGATATTTATTCACTGTGTCCGATGGGGATATTTATTCACTCTGTCCGATGGGGATATTTATTCACTGTGTCCGATGGGGATATTTATTCACTGTGTCCGATGGGGATATTTATTCACTCTGTCCGATGGGGATATTTATTCTCTCTGTCCGATGGGGATATTTATTCACTCTGTCCGATGGGGATATTTATTCACTGTGTCCGATGGGGATATTTATTCACTGTGTCCGATGGGGATATTTATTCACTCTGTCCGATGGGGATATTTATTCACTGTGTCCGATGGGGATATTTATTCACTCTGTCCGATGGGGATATTTATTCACTCTGTCCGATGGGGATATTTATTCACTCTGTCCGATGGGGATATTTATTCACTCTGTCCGATGGGGATATTTATTCACTCTGTCCGATGGTGATATTTATTCACTCTGTCCGATGGGGATATTTATTCACTCTGTCCGATGGGGATATTTATTCACTGTGTCCGACGGGGGTATTTATTCACTGTGTCCGATGGGGATATTTATTCACTGTGTCCGATGGGGATATTTATTCACTCTATCCGATGGGGATATTTATTCTCTCTGTCCGATGGGGATATTTATTCACTCTGTCCGATGGGGATATTTATTCACTGTGTCCGATGGGGATATTTATTCACTGTGTCCGATGGGGATATTTATTCACTGTGTCCGATGGGGATATTTATTCACTGTGTCCGATGGGGATATTTATTCACTCTGTCCGATGGGGATATTTATTCACTGTGTCCGATGGGGATATTTATTCACTGTGTCCGATGGGGATATTTATTCACTCTGTCCGATGGGGATATTTATTCACTCTGTCCGATGGGGATATTTATTCACTGTGCCCGATGGGGATATTTATTCACTGTGTCCGATGGGGATATTTATTCACTCTGTCCGATGGGGATATTTATTCACTGTGTCCGATGGGGATATTTATTCACTGTGTCCGATGGGGATATTTATTCACTCTATCCGATGGGGATATTTATTCACTCTGTCCGATGGGGATATTTATTCACTGTGTCCGATGGGGATATTTATTCACTGTGTCCGATGGGGATATTTATTCACTGTGTCCGATGGGGATATTTATTCACTCTGTCCGATGGGGATATTTATTCACTGTGTCCGATGGGGATATTTATTCACTGTGTCCGATGGGGATATTTATTCACTGTGTCCGATGGGGATATTTATTCACTCTGTCCGATGGGGATATTTATTCACTGTGTCCGATGGGGATATTTATTCACTGTGTCCGATGGGGATATTTATTCACTGTGTCCGATGGGGATATTTATTCACTCTGTCCGATGGGGATATTTATTCACTCTGTCCGATGGGGATATTTATTCACTCTGTCCGATGGGGATATTTATTCACTGTGTCCGATGGGGATATTTATTCACTGTGTCCGATGGGGATATTTATTCACTCTGTCCGATGGGGATATTTATTCACTGTGTCCGATGGGGATATTTATTCACTGTGTCCGATGGGGATATTTATTCACTGTGTCCGATGGGGATATTTATTCACTCTGTCCGATGGGGATATTTATTCACTCTGTCCGATGGGGATATTTATTCACTCTGTCCGATGGGGATATTTATTCACTCTGTCCGATGGGGATATTTATTCACTGTGTCCGATGGGGATATTTATTCACTCTGTCCGATGGGGATATTTATTCACTCTGTCCGATGGGGATATTTATTCACTCTGTCCGATGGGGATATTTATTCACTGTGTCCGATGGGGATATTTATTCACTCTGTCCGATGGGGATATTTATTCACTCTGTCCGATGGGGATATTTATTCACTGTGTCCGATGAGGATATTTATTCACTCTGTCCGATGGGGATATTTATTCACTGTGTCCGATGGGGATATTTATTCACTCTGTCCGATGGGGATATTTATTCACTGTGTCCGATGGGGATATTTATTCACTGTGTCCGATGGGGATATTTATTCACTCTGTCCGATGGGGATATTTATTCACTCTGTCCGATGGGGATATTTATTCACTCTGTCCGATGGGGATATTTATTCACTCTGTCCGATGGGGATATTTAGTCACTGTGTCCGATGGGGATATTTATTCACTCTGTCCGATGGGGATATTTATTCACTCTGTCCGATGGGGATATTTATTCACTCTGTCCGATGGGGATATTTATTCACTGTGTCCGATGGGGATATTTATTCACTCTGTCCGATGGGGATATTTATTCACTGTGTCCGATGGGGATATTTATTCACTGTGTCCGATGGGGATATTTATTCACTCTGTCCGATGGGGATATTTATTCACTCTGTCCGATGGGGATATTTATTCACTGTGTCCGATGAGGATATTTATTCACTCTGTCCGATGGGGATATTTATTCACTGTGTCCGATGGGGATATTTATTCACTCTGTCCGATGGGGATATTTATTCACTGTGTCCGATGGGGATATTTATTCACTCTGTCCGATGGGGATATTTATTCACTGTGTCCGATGGGGATATTTATTCACTGTGTCCGATGGGGATATTTATTCACTCTGTCCGATGGGGATATTTATTCACTGTGTCCGATGGGGATATTTATTCACTCTGTCCGATGGGGATATTTATTCACTCTGTCCGATGGGGATATTTATTCACTGTGTCCGATGGGGATATTTATTCACTCTGTCCGATGGGGATATTTATTCACTCTGTCCGATGGGGATATTTATTCACTGTGTCCGATGGGGATATTTATTCACTCTGTCCGATGGGGATATTTATTCACTGTGTCCGATGGGGATATTTATTCACTGCTGTCCGATGGGGATATTTATTCACTCTGTCCGATGGGGATATTTATTCACTGTGTCCGATGGGGATATTTATTCACTCTGTCCGATGGGGATATTTATTCACTCTGTCCGATGGGGATATTTATTCACTGTGTCCGATGGGGATATTTATTCACTCTGTCCGATGGGGATATTTATTCACTCTGTCCGATGGGGATATTTATTCACTGTGTCCGATGGGGATATTTATTCACTCTGTCCGATGGGGATATTTATTCACTCTGTCCGATGGGGATATTTATTCACTGTGTCCGATGGGGATATTTATTCACTCTGTCCGATGGGGATATTTATTCACTCTGTCCGATGGGGATATTTATTCACTGTGTCCGATGGGGATATTTATTCACTCTGTCCGATGGGGATATTTATTCACTCTGTCCGATGGGGATATTTATTCACTGTGTCCGATGGGGATATTTATTCACTCTGTCCGATGGGATATTTATTCACTGTGTCCGATGGGGATATTTATTCACTCTGTCCGATGGGGATATTTATTCACTCTGTCCGATGGGGATATTTATTCACTGTGTCCGATGGGGATATTTATTCACTCTGTCCGATGGGGATATTTATTCACTCTGTCCGATGGGGATATTTATTCACTCTGTCCGATGGGGATATTTATTCACTGTGTCCGATGGGAATATTTATTCACTGTGTCCGATGGGGATATTTATTCACTGTGTCCGATGGGGATATTTATTCACTGTGTCCGATGGGGATATTTATTCACTGTGTCCGATGGGGATATTTATTCACTCTGTCCGATGGGGATATTTATTCACTCTGTCCGATGGGGATATTTATTCACTCTGTCCGATGGGGATATTTATTCACTCTGTCCGATGGGGATATCTATTCACTGTGTCCGATGGGGATATTTATTCACTGTGTCCGATGGGGATATTTATTCACTCTGTCCGATGGGGATATTTATTCACTCTGTCCGATGGGGATATTTATTCACTGTGTCCGATGGGGATATTTATTCACTCTGTCCGATGGGGATATTTATTCACTGTGTCCGATGGGGATATTTATTCACTGTGTCCGATGGGGATATTTATTCACTGTGTCCGATGGGGATATTTATTCACTGTGTCCGATGGGGATATTTATTCACTCTGTCCGATGAGGATATTTATTCACTGTGTCCGATGGGGATATTTATTCACTCTGTCCGATGGGGATATTTATTCACTGTGTCCAATGGGGATATTTATTCACTCTGTCCGATGGGGATATTTATTCACTCTGTCCGATGGGGATATTTATTCACTCTGTCCGATGGGGATATTTATTCACTGTGTCCGATGGGGATATTTATTCACTGTGTCCGATGGGGATATTTATTCACTGTGTCCGATGGGGATATTTATTCACTCTGTCCGATGGGGATATTTATTCACTCTGTCCGATGGGGATATTTATTCACTGTGTCCGATGGGGATATTTATTCACTGTGTCCGATGGGGATATTTATTCACTCTGTCCGATGGGGATATTTATTCACTGTGTCCGATGGGGATATTTATTCACTCTGTCCGATGGGGATATTTATTCACTGTGTCCGATGGGATATTTATTCACACTGTCCGATGGGGATATTTATTCACTGTGTCCGATGGGGATATTTATTCACTCTGTCCGATGGGGATATTTATTCACTCTGACCGATGGGATATTTATTCACTCTGTCCGATGGGGATATTTATTCACTCTGTCCGATGGGGATATTTATTCACTCTGTCCGATGGGGATATTTATTCACTGTGTCCGATGGGGATATTTATTCACTGTGTCCGATGGGGATATTTATTCACTGTGTCCGATGGGGATATTTATTCACTCTGTCCGATGGGGATATTTATTCACTCTGTCCGATGGGGATATTTATTCACTGTGTCCGATGGGGATATTTATTCACTCTGTCCGATGGGGATATTTATTCACTGTGTCCGATGGGGATATTTATTCACTGTGTCCGATGGGGATATTTATTCTCTGTGTCCGATGGGGATATTTATTCACTGTGTCCGATGGGGATATTTATTCACTCTGTCCGATGGGGATATTTATTCACTGTGTCCGATGGGGATATTTATTCACTGTGTCCGATGGGGATATTTATTCACTGTGTCCGATGGGGATATTTATTCACTCTGTCCGATGGGGATATTTATTCACTCTGTCCGATGGGGATATTTATTCACTGTGTCCGATGGGATATTTATTCACTCTGTCCGATGGGGATATTTATTCACTGTGTCCGATGGGGATATTTATTCACTCTGTCCGATGGGGATATTTATTCACTGTGTCCGATGGGGATATTTATTCACTCTGTCCGATGGGGATATTTATTCACTCTGTCCGATGGGGATATTTATTCACTCTGTCCGATGGGGATATTTATTCTCTCTGTCCGATGGGGATATTTATTCACTGTGTCAGATGGGGATATTTATTCACTGTGTCCGATGGGGATATTTATTCACTCTGTCCGATGGGGATATTTATTCACTGTGTCCGATGGGGATATTTATTCACTCTGTCCGATGGGGATATTTATTCACTGTGTCCGATGGGGATATTTATTCACTCTGTCCGATGGGGATATTTATTCACTGTGTCCGATGGGGATATTTATTCACACTGTCCGATGGGGATATTTATTCACTGTGTCCGATGGGGATATTTATTCACTCTGTCCGATGGGGATATTTATTCACTCTGTCCGATGGGGATATTTATTCACTGTGTCCGAATGGGATATTTATTCACTCTGTCCGATGGGGATATTTATTCACTCTGTCCGATGGGGATATTTATTCACTGTGTCCGATGGGGATATTTATTCACTGTGTCCGATGGGGATATTTATTCACTCTGTCCGATGGGGATATTTATTCACTGTGTCCGATGGGGATATTTATTCACTCTGTCCGATGGGATATTTATTCACTCTGTCCGATGGGGATATTTATTCACTCTGTCCGATGGGGATATTTATTCACTCTGTCCGATGGGGATATTTATTCACTGTGTCCGATGGGGATATTTATTCACTCTGTCCGATGGGGATATTTATTCACTCTGTCCGATGGGGATATTTATTCACTCTGTCCGATGGGGATATTTATTCACTGTGTCCGATGGGGATATTTATTCACTCTGTCCGATGGGGATATTTATTCACTCTGTCCGATGGGGATATTTATTCTCTCTGTCCGATGGGATATTTATTCACTGTGTCCGATGGGGATATTTATTCACTGTGTCCGATGGGGATATTTATTCACTCTGTCCGATGGGGATATTTATTCACTCTGTCCGATGGGGATATTTATTCACTCTGTCCGATGGGGATATTTATTCACTGTGTCCGATGGGGATATTTATTCACTCTGTCCGATGGGGATATTTATTCACTGTGTCCGATGGGGATATTTATTCACTCTGTCCGATGGGGATATTTATTCACTCTGTCCGATGGGGATATTTATTCACTGTGTCCGATGGGGATATTTATTCACTCTGTCCGATGGGGATATTTATTCACTGTGTCCGATGGGGATATTTATTCACTCTGTCCGATGGGGATATTTATTCTCTCTGTCCGATGGGGATATTTATTCACTGTGTCCGATGGGGATATTTATTCACTGTGTCCGATGGGGATATTTATTCACTGTGTCCGATGGGGATATTTATTCACTGTGTCCGATGGGGATATTTATTCACTCTGTCCGATGGGGATATTTATTCACTCTGTCCGATGGGGATATTTATTCACTCTGTCCGATGGGGATATTTATTCACTCTGTCCGATGGGGATATTTATTCACTCTGTCCGATGGGGATATTTATTCACTCTGTCCGATGGGGATATTTATTCACTCTGTCCGATGGGGATATTTATTCACTCTGTCCGATGGGGATATTTATTCACTCTGTCCGATGGGGATATTTATTCACTGTGTCCGATGGGGATATTTATTCACTCTGTCCGATGGGGATATTTATTCACTGTGTCCGATGGGGATATTTATTCACTCTGTCCGATGGGGATATTTATTCTCTCTGTCCGATGGGGATATTTATTCACTGTGTCCGATGGGGATATTTATTCACTGTGTCCGATGGGGATATTTATTCACTGTGTCTGATGGGGATATTTATTCACTGTGTCCGATGGGGATATTTATTCACTGTGTCCGATGGGGATATTTATTCACTCTGTCCGATGGGGATATTTATTCACTGTGTCCGATGGGGATATTTATTCACTCTGTCCGATGGGGATATTTATTCACTGTGTCCGATGGGGATATTTATTCACTCTGTCCGATGGGGATATTTATTCACTCTGTCCGATGGGGATATTTATTCACTGTGTCCGATGGGGATATTTATTCACTCTGTCCGATGGGGATATTTATTCACTCTGTCCGATGGGGATATTTATTCACTGTGTCCGATGGGGATATTTATTCACTGTGTCCGATGGGGATATTTATTCACTGTGTCCGATGGGGATATTTATTCACTGTGTCCGATGGGGATATTTATTCACTCTGTCCGATGGGGATATTTATTCACTCTGTCCGATGGGATATTTATTCACTGTGTCCGATGGGGATATTTATTCACTGTGTCCGATGGGGATATTTATTCACTCTGTCCGATGGGGATATTTATTCACTGTGTCCGATGGGGATATTTATTCACTGTGTCCGATGGGGATATTTATTCACTCTGTCTGATGGGGATATTTATTCACTGTGTCCGATGGGGATATTTATTCACTCTGTCCGATGGGGATATTTATTCACTCTGTCCGATGGGGATATTTATTCACTCTGTCCGATGGGGATATTTATTCACTGTGTCCGATGGGGATATTTATTCACTCTGTCCGATGGGGATATTTATTCACTCTGTCCGATGGGGATATTTATTCTCTCTGTCCGATGGGGATATTTATTCACTCTGTCCGATGGGGATATTTATTCACTCTGTCCGATGGGGATATTTATTCACTCTGTCCGATGGGGATATTTATTCACTCTGTCCGATGGGGATATTTATTCACTCTGTCCGATGGGGATATTTATTCTCTCTGTCCGATGGGGATATTTATTCACTCTGTCCGATGGGGATATTTATTCACTGTGTCCGATGGGGATATTTATTCACTCTGTCCGATGGGGATATTTATTCACTCTGTCCGATGGGGATATTTATTCACTCTGTCCGATGGGGATATTTATTCACTCTGTCCGATGGGGATATTTATTCACTCTGTCCGATGGGGATATTTATTCTCTCTGTCCGATGGGGATATTTATTCACTCTGTCCGATGGGGATATTTATTCACTCTGTCCGATGGGGATATTTATTCACTCTGTCCGATGGGGATATTTATTCACTGTGTCCGATGGGGATATTTATTCACTCTGTCCGATGGGGATATTTATTCACTGTGTCCGATGGGGATATTTATTCACTGTGTCCGATGGGGATATTTATTCACTGTGTCCGATGGGGATATTTATTCACTCTGTCCGATGGGGATATTTATTCACTGTGTCCGATGGGGATATTTATTCACTCTGTCCGATGGGGATATTTATTCACTGTGTCCGATGGGGATATTTATTCACTGTGTCCGATGGGGATATTTATTCACTCTGTCCGATGGGGATATTTATTCACTGTGTCCGATGGGGATATTTATTCACTCTGTCCGATGAGGATATTTATTCACTGTGTCCGATGGGGATATTTATTCACTGTGTCCGATGGGATATTTATTCACTCTGTCCGATGGGGATATTTATTCACTGTGTCCGATGGGGATATTTATTCACTCTGTCCGATGGGGATATTTATTCACTCTGTCCGATGGGGATATTTATTCACTGTGTCCGATGGGGATATTTATTCACTGTGTCCGATGGGGATATTTATTCACTCTGTCTGATGGGGATATTTATTCACTGTGTCCGATGGGGATATTTATTCACTCTGTCCGATGGGGATATTTATTCACTCTGTCCGATGGGGATATTTATTCACTCTGTCCGATGGGGATATTTATTCACTGTGTCCGATGGGGATATTTATTCACTCTGTCCGATGGGGATATTTATTCACTCTGTCCGATGGGGATATTTATTCACTCTGTCCGATGGGGATATTTATTCTCTCTGTCCGATGGGGATATTTATTCACTCTGTCCGATGGGGATATTTATTCACTCTGTCCGATGGGGATATTTATTCACTCTGTCCGATGGGGATATTTATTCACTCTGTCCGATGGGGATATTTATTCACTCTGTCCGATGGGGATATTTATTCTCTCTGTCCGATGGGGATATTTATTCACTCTGTCCGATGGGGATATTTATTCACTGTGTCCGATGGGGATATTTATTCACTCTGTCCGATGGGGATATTTATTCACTCTGTCCGATGGGATATTTATTCACTCTGTCCGATGGGGATATTTATTCACTCTGTCCGATGGGGATATTTATTCACTCTGTCCGATGGGGATATTTATTCTCTCTGTCCGATGGGGATATTTATTCACTCTGTCCGATGGGATATTTATTCACTCTGTCCGATGGGGATATTTATTCACTCTGTCCGATGGGGATATTTATTCACTCTGTCCGATGGGGATATTTATTCACTCTGTCCGATGGGGATATTTATTCACTCTGTCCGATGGGGATATTTATTCACTCTGTCCGATGGGGATATTTATTCACTCTGTCCGATGGGGATATTTATTCTCTCTGTCCGATGGGGATATTTATTCACTCTGTCCGATGGGGATATTTATTCACTGTGTCCGATGGGGATATTTATTCACTGTGTCCGATGGGGATATTTATTCACTCTGTCCGATGGGGATATTTATTCACTGTGTCCGATGGGGATATTTATTCACTCTGTCCGATGGGGATATTTATTCACTGTGTCCGATGGGGATATTTATTCACTCTGTCCGATGGGGATATTTATTCACTGTGTCCGATGGGGATATTTATTCACTGTGTCCGATGGGGATATTTATTCACTGTGTCCGATGGGGATATTTATTCACTCTGTCCGATGGGGATATTTATTCACTCTGTCCGATGGGGATATTTATTCACTCTGTCCGATGGGGATATTTATTCACTCTGTCCGATGGGGATATTTATTCACTCTGTCCGATGGGGATATTTATTCACTCTGTCCGATGGGGATATTTATTCACTGTGTCCGATGGGGATATTTATTCACTCTGTCCGATGGGGAGATTTATTCACTGTGTCCGATGGAGATATTTATTCACTCTGTCCGATGGGGATATTTATTCACTCTGTCCGATGGGATATTTATTCACTCTGTCCGATGGGGAGATTTATTCACTGTGTCCGATGGAGATATTTATTCACTGTGTCCGATGGGGATATTTATTCACTCTGTCCGATGGGGATATTTATTCACTGTGTCCGATGGGGATATTTATTCACTGTGTCCGATGGGGATATTTATTCACTGTGTCCGATGGGGATATTTATTCACTGTGTCCGATGGGGATATTTATTCACTGTGTCCGATGGGGATATTTATTCACTCTGTCCGATGGGGATATTTATTCACTGTGTCCGATGGGGATATTTATTCACTCTGTCCGATGGGGATATTTATTCACTGTGTCTGATGGGGATATTTATTCACTCTGTCCGATGGGGATATTTATTCACTCTGTCCGATGGGGATATTTATTCACTCTGTCCGATGGGGATATTTATTCACTCTGTCCGATGGGGATATTTATTCACTCTGTCCGATGGGGATATTTATTCACTCTGTCCGATGGGGATATTTATTCACTCTGTCCGATGGGGATATTTATTCACTGTGTCCGATGGGGATATTTATTCACTCTGTCCGATGGGGATATTTATTCACTCTGTCCGATGGGGATATTTATTCACTCTGTCCGATGGGGATATTTATTCTCTCTGTCCGATGGGGATATTTCTTCTCTCTGTCCGATGGGGATATTTATTCACTGTGTCCGATGGGGATATTTATTCACTCTGTCCGATGGGGATATTTATTCACTCTGTCCGATGGGGATATTTATTCACTCTGTCCGATGGGGATATTTATTCACTGTGTCCGATGGGGATATTTATTCTCTCTGTCCGATGGGGATATTTATTCTCTCTGTCCGATGGGGATATTTATTCACTGTGTCCGATGGGATATTTATTCACTCTGTCCGATGGGGATATTTATTCACTGTGTCCGATGGGGATATTTATTCACTCTGTCCGATGGGGATATTTATTCACTGTGTCCGATGGGGATATTTATTCACTGTGTCCGATGGGGATATTTATTCACTGTGTCCGATGGGGATATTTATTCACTGTGTCCGATGGGGATATTTATTCACTCTGTCCGATGGGGATATTTATTCACTGTGTCCGATGGGGATATTTATTCACTCTGTCCGATGGGGATATTTATTCACTCTGTCCGATGGGGATATTTATTCACTCTGTCCGATGGGGATATTTATTCACTCTGTCCGATGGGGATATTTATTCACTCTGTCCGATGGGGATATTTATTCACTCTGTCCGATGGGGATATTTATTCACTGTGTCCGATGGGGATATTTATTCACTCTGTCCGATGGGGATATTTATTCACTCTGTCCGATGGGGATATTTATTCACTGTGTCCGATGGGGATATTTATTCACTGTGTCCGATGGGGATATTTATTCACTGTGTCCGATGGGGATATTTATTCACTGTGTCCGATGGGGATATTTATTCACTCTGTCCGATGGGGATATTTATTCACTGTGTCCGATGGGGATATTTATTCACTGTGTCCGATGGGGATATTTATTCACTGTGTCTGATGGGGATATTTATTCACTCTGTCCGATGGGATATTTATTCACTCTGTCCGATGGGGATATTTATTCACTCTGTCCGATGGGGATATTTATTCACTCTGTCCGATGGGGATATTTATTCACTCTGTCCGATGGGGATATTTATTCACTCTGTCCGATGGGGATATTTATTCACTCTGTCCGATGGGATATTTATTCACTGTGTCCGATGGGGATATTTATTCACTCTGTCCGATGGGGATATTTATTCACTCTGTCCGATGGGGATATTTATTCACTCTGTCCGATGGGGATATTTATTCTCTCTGTCCGATGGGGATATTTATTCTCTCTGTCCGATGGGGATATTTATTCACTGTGTCCGATGGGGATATTTATTCACTCTGTCCGATGGGGATATTTATTCACTGTGTCCGATGGGGATATTTATTCACTGTGTCCGATGGGGATATTTATTCACTCTGTCCGATGGGGATATTTATTCACTGTGTCCGATGGGGATATTTATTCACTGTGTCCGATGGGGATATTTATTCACTGTGTCCGATGGGGATATTTATTCACTGTGTCCGATGGGGATAGTTATTCACTCTGTCCGATGGGGATATTTATTCTCTCTGTCCGATGGGGATATTTATTCACTCTGTCCGATGGGGATATTTATTCACTCTGTCCGATGGGGATATTTATTCACTGTGTCCGATGGGATATTTATTCTCTCTGTCCGATGGGGATATTTATTCACTGTGTCCGATGGGGATATTTATTCACTGTGTCCGATGGGGATATTTATTCACTCTGTCCGATGGGGATATTTATTCACTCTGTCCGATGGGGATATTTATTCACTCTGTCCGATGGGGATATTTATTCACTCTGTCCGATGGGGATATTTATTCACTCTGTCCGATGGGGATATTTATTCACTGTGTCCGATGGGGATATTTATTCACTCTGTCCGATGGGGATATTTATTCACTGTGTCCGATGGGGATATTTATTCACTGTGTCCGATGGGGATATTTATTCACTGTGTCCAATGGGGATATTTATTCACTCTGTCCGATGGGGATATTTATTCACTCTGTCCGATGGGGATATTTATTCACTGTGTCCGATGGGGATATTTATTCACTGTGTCCGATGGGGATATTTATTCACTGTGTCCGATGGGGATATTTATTCACTCTGTCCGATGGGGATATTTATTCACTCTGTCCGATGGGGATATTTATTCACTCTGTCCGATGGGGATATTTATTCACTGTGTCCGATGGGGATATTTATTCACTCTGTCCGATGGGGATATTTATTCACTGTGTCCGATGGGGATATTTATTCACTCTGTCCGATGGGGATATTTATTCACTCTGTCCGATGGGGATATTTATTCACTCTGTCCGATGGGGATATTTATTCACTCTGTCCGATGGGGATATTTATTCACTGTGTCCGATGGGGATATTTATTCACTCTGTCCGATGGGGATATTTATTCACTCTGTCCGATGGGGATATTTATTCACTCTGTCCGATGGGGATATTTATTCACTGTGTCCGATGGGGATATTTATTCACTCTGTCCGATGGGGATATTTATTCACTGTGTCCGATGGGGATATTTATTCTCTCTGTCCGATGGGGATATTTATTCACTGTGTCCGATGGGGATATTTATTCACTGTGTCCGATGGGGATATTTATTCACTCTGTCCGATGGGGATATTTATTCACTGTGTCCGATGGGGATATTTATTCTCTCTGTCCGATGGGGATATTTATTCACTGTGTCCGATGGGGATATTTATTCACTCTGTCCGATGGGGATATTTATTCACTCTGTCCGATGGGGATATTTATTCACTCTGTCCGATGGGGATATTTATTCACTCTGTCCGATGGGGATATTTATTCACTGTGTCCGATGGGGATATTTATTCACTGTGTCCGATGGGGATATTTATTCACTCTGTCCGATGGGGATATTTATTCACTGTGTCCGATGGGGATATTTATTCACTGTGTCCGATGGGGATATTTATTCACTCTGTCCGATGGGGATATTTATTCACTGTGTCCGATGGGGATATTTATTCACTGTGTCCGATGGGGATATTTATTCACTCTGTCCGATGGGGATATTTATTCACTGTGTCCGATGGGGATATTTATTCACTCTGTCCGATGGGGATATTTATTCACTCTGTCCGATGGGGATATTTATTCACTCTGTCCGATGGGGATATTTATTCACTCTGTCCGATGGGGATATTTATTCACTCTGTCCGATGGGGATATTTATTCACTGTGTCCGATGGGGATATTTATTCACTCTGTCCGATGGGGATATTTATTCACTGTGTCCGATGGGGATATTTATTCACTCTGTCCGATGGGGATATTTATTCACTGTGTCCGATGGGGATATTTATTCACTCTGTCCGATGGGGATATTTATTCACTCTGTCCGATGGGGATATTTATTCACTCTGTCCGATGGGGATATTTATTCACTCTGTCCGATGGGGATATTTATTCACTCTGTCCGATGGGGATATTTATTCACTGTGTCCGATGGGGATATTTATTCACTCTGTCCGATGGGGATATTTATTCACTGTGTCCGATGGGGATATTTATTCACTGTGTCCGATGGGGATATTTATTCACTGTGTCCGATGGGGATATTTATTCACTGTGTCCGATGGGGATATTTATTCACTGTGTCCGATGGGGATATTTATTCACTGTGTCCGATGGGGATATTTATTCACTGTGTCCGATGGGGATATTTATTCACTGTGTCCGATGGGGATATTTATTCACTGTGTCCGATGGGGATATTTATTCACTCTGTCCGATGGGGATATTTATTCACTCTGTCCGATGGGGATATTTATTCACTCTGTCCGATGGGGATATTTATTCACTCTGTCCGATGGGGATATTTATTCACTCTGTCCGATGGGGATATTTATTCACTCTGTCCGATGGAGATATTTATTCACTCTGTCCGATGGGGATATTTATTCACTCTGTCCGATGGGGATATTTATTCACTCTGTCCGATGGGGATATTTATTCACTCTGTCCGATGGGGATATTTATTCACTCTGTCCGATGGGGATATTTATTCACTGTGTCCGATGGGGATATTTATTCACTCTGTCCGATGGGGATATTTATTCACTCTGTCCGATGGGGATATTTATTCACTCTGTCCGATGGGGATATTTATTCACTGTGTCCGATGGGGATATTTATTCACTGTGTCCGATGGGGATATTTATTCACTGTGTCCGATGGGGATATTTATTCACTGTGTCCGATGGGGATATTTATTCACTGTGTCCGATGGGGATATTTATTCACTCTGTCCGATGGGGATATTTATTCACTGTGTCCGATGGGGATATTTATTCACTCTGTCCGATGGGGATATTTATTCACTCTGTCCGATGGGGATATTTATTCACTGTGTCCGATGGGGATATTTATTCACTCTGTCCGATGGGGATATTTATTCACTGTGTCCGATGGGGATATTTATTCACTGTGTCCGATGGGGATATTTATTCACTGTGTCCGATGGGGATATTTATTCACTGTGTCCGATGGGGATATTTATTCACTGTGTCCGATGGGGATATTTATTCACTGTGTCCGATGGGGATATTTATTCACTCTGTCCGATGGGGATATTTATTCACTGTGTCCGATGGGGATATTTATTCACTCTGTCCGATGGGGATATTTATTCACTCTGTCCGATGGGGATATTTATTCACTGTGTCCGATGGGGATATTTATTCACTGTGTCCGATGGGGATATTTATTCACTGTGTCCGATGGGGATATTTATTCACTCTGTCCGATGGGGATATTTATTCACTGTGTCCGATGGGGATATTTATTCACTGTGTCCGATGGGGATATTTATTCACTCTGTCCGATGGGGATATTTATTCACTGTGTCCGATGGGGATATTTATTCACTGTGTCCGATGGGGATATTTATTCACTCTGTCCGATGGGATATTTATTCACTCTGTCCGATGGGGATATTTATTCACTGTGTCCGATGGGGATATTTATTCACTCTGTCCGATGGGGATATTTATTCACTCTGTCCGATGGGGATATTTATTCACTCTGTCCGATGGGGATATTTATTCACTCTGTCCGATGGGGATATTTATTCACTCTGTCCGATGGGGATATTTATTCACTCTGTCCGATGGGGATATTTATTCACTGTGTCCGATGGGGATATTTATTCACTCTGTCCGATGGGGATATTTATTCACTGTGTCCGATGGGGATATTTATTCACTCTGTCCGATGGGGATATTTATTCACTCTGTCCGATGGGGATATTTATTCACTGTGTCCGATGGGGATATTTATTCACTCTGTCCGATGGGGATATTTATTCACTCTGTCCGATGGGGATATTTATTCACTCTGTCCGATGGGGATATTTATTCACTCTGTCCGATGGGGATATTTATTCTCTCTGTCCGATGGGGATATTTATTCACTGTGTCCGATGGGGATATTTATTCACTCTGTCCGATGGGGATATTTATTCACTATGTCCGATGGGGATATTTATTCACTGTGTCCGATGGGGATATTTATTCACTGTGTCCGATGGGATATTTATTCACTCTGTCCGATGGGGATATTTATTCACTCTGTCCGATGGGGATATTTATTCACTCTGTCCGATGGGGATATTTATTCACTCTGTCCGATGGGGATATTTATTCTCTCTGTCCAATGGGGATATTTATTCTCTCTGTCCGATGGGGATATTTATTCACTGTGTCCGATGGGGATATTTATTCACTCTGTCCGATGGGGATATTTATTCACTGTGTCCGATGGGGATATTTATTCACTGTGTCCGATGGGGATATTTATTCTCTCTGTCCGATGGGGATATTTATTCACTCTGTCCGATGGGGATATTTATTCACTCTGTCCGATGGGGATATTTATTCACTCTGTCCGATGGGGATATTTATTCACTGTGTCCGATGGGGATATTTATTCACTCTGTCCGATGGGGATATTTATTCACTCTGTCCGATGGGGATATTTATTCACTCTGTCCGATGGGGATATTTATTCACTCTGTCCGATGGGGATATTTATTCACTCTGTCCGATGGGGATATTTATTCACTGTGTCCGATGGGGATATTTATTCACTGTGTCCGATGGGGATATTTATTCACTCTGTCCGATGGGGATATTTATTCACTCTGTCCGATGGGGATATTTATTCACTCTGTCCGATGGGGATATTTATTCACTCTGTCCGATGGGGATATTTATTCACTGTGTCCGATGGGGATATTTATTCACTCTGTCCGATGGGGATATTTATTCACTGTGTCCGATGGGGATATTTATTCTCTCTGTCCGATGGGGATATTTATTCACTCTGTCCGATGGGGATATTTATTCACTCTGTCCGATGGGGATATTTATTCACTCTGTCCGATGGGGATATTTATTCACTGTGTCCGATGGGGATATTTATTCACTCTGTCCGATGGGGATATTTATTCACTGTGTCCGATGGGGATATTTATTCACTCTGTCCGATGGGGATATTTATTCACTCTGTCCGATGGGGATATTTATTCACTGTGTCCGATGGGGATATTTATTCACTCTGTCCGATGGGGATATTTATTCACTGTGTCCGATGGGGATATTTATTCACTCTGTCCGATGGGGATATTTATTCACTCTGTCCGATGGGGATATTTATTCACTCTGTCCGATGGGGATATTTATTCACTCTGTCCGATGGGGATATTTATTCACTGTGTCCGATGGGGATATTTATTCACTCTGTCCGATGGGGATATTTATTCACTCTGTCCGATGGGGATATTTATTCACTCTGTCCGATGGGGATATTTATTCACTCTGTCCGATGGGGATATTTATTCACTCTGTCCGATGGGGATATTTATTCACTGTGTCCGATGGGGATATTTATTCACTCTGTCCGATGGGGATATTTATTCACTGTGTCCGATGGGGATATTTATTCACTCTGTCCGATGGGGATATTTATTCACTCTGTCCGATGGGGATATTTATTCACTCTGTCCGATGGGGATATTTATTCACTCTGTCCGATGGGGATATTTATTCACTGTGTCCGATGGGGATATTTATTCACTGTGTCCGATGGGGATATTTATTCACTGTGTCCGATGGGGATATTTATTCACTGTGTCCGATGGGGATATTTATTCACTCTGTCCGATGGGGATATTTATTCACTCAGTCCGATGGGGATATTTATTCACTCTGTCCGATGGGGATATTTATTCTCTCTGTCCGATGGGGATATTTATTCACTCTGTCCGATGGGGATATTTATTCACTGTGTCCGATGGGGATATTTATTCACTGTGTCCGATGGGGATATTTATTCACTCTGTCCGATGGGGATATTTATTCACTGTGTCCGATGGGGATATTTATTCACTCTGTCCGATGGGGATATTTATTCTCTCTGTCCAATGGGGATATTTATTCACTGTGTCCGATGGGGATATTTATTCACTCTGTCCGATGGGGATATTTATTCACTCTGTCCGATGGGGATATTTATTCACTGTGTCCGATGGGATATTTATTCACTCTGTCCGATGGGGATATTTATTCACTCTGTCCGATGGGGATATTTATTCACTCTGTCCGATGGGGATATTTATTCACTCTGTCCGATGGGGATATTTATTCACTCTGTCCGATGGGGATATTTATTCACTGTGTCCGATGGGGATATTTATTCACTCTGTCCGATGGGGATATTTATTCACTCTGTCCGATGGGGATATTTATTCACTCTGTCCGATGGGGATATTTATTCACTCTGTCCGATGGGGATATTTATTCACTCTGTCCGATGGGGATATTTATTCACTCTGTCCGATGGGATATTTATTAACTGTGTCCGATGGGGATATTTATTCACTCTGTCCGATGGGGATATTTATTCACTCTGTCCGATGGGGATATTTATTCACTGTGTCCGATGGGGATATTTATTCACTCTGTCCGATGGGGATATTTATTCACTCTGTCCGATGGGGATATTTATTCACTCTGTCCGATGGGGATATTTATTCACTCTGTCCGATGGGGATATTTATTCACTCTGTCCGATGGGGATATTTATTCACTCTGTCCGATGGGGATATTTATTCACTCTGTCCGATGGGGATATTTATTCACTCTGTCCGATGGGGATATTTATTCACTGTGTCCGATGGGGATATTTATTCACTCTGTCCGATGGGGATATTTATTCACTCAGTCCGATGGGGATATTTATTCACTCTGTCCGATGGGGATATTTATTCTCTCTGTCCGATGGGGATATTTATTCACTCTGTCCGATGGGGATATTTATTCACTGTGTCCGTTGGGGATATTTATTCACTCTGTCCGATGGGGATATTTATTCACTGTGTCCGATGGGGATATTTATTCACTCTGTCCGATGGGGATATTTATTCTCTCTGTCCGATGAGCATATTTATTCACTCTGTCCGATGGGGATATTTATTCACTGTGTCCGATGGGGATATTTATTCTCTCTGTCCGATGGGGATATTTATTCACTCTGTCCGATGGGGATATTTATTCACTGTGTCCGATGGGGATATTTATTCACTCTGTCCGATGGGGATATTTATTCACTGTGTCCGATGGGGATATTTATTCACTCTGTCCGATGGGGATATTTATTCTCTCTGTCCAATGGGGATATTTATTCACTGTGTCCGATGGGGATATTTATTCACTCTGTCCGATGGGGATATTTATTCACTCTGTCCGATGGGGATATTTATTCACTGTGTCCGATGGGGATATTTATTCACTCTGTCCGATGGGGATATTTATTCACTCTGTCCGATGGGGATATTTATTCACTGTGTCCGATGGGGATATTTATTCACTCTGTCCGATGGGGATATTTATTCACTCTGTCCGATGGGGATATTTATTCACTCTGTCCGATGGGGATATTTATTCTCTCTGTCCAATGGGGATATTTATTCACTGTGTCCGATGGGGATATTTATTCACTCTGTCCGATGGGATATTTATTCACTCTGTCCGATGG